>NC_087297.1:4732500-5025000 GCF_015220805.1 Pogoniulus pusillus
AACTTGGACAAAAAAAGCAGAGATCTTCATGGTCAGTGCCTTCTGCTCACCATGTTCTGCACACAGCTTTGCTTCTGCAGTCCTTTGCTAAGCTAGTTTGCAGAAATGAGATTACTACTGGCAGGGCACTTGCTGGGACACTGTCAAAGGCTTCGTATTCCAAGTTCTTGAACCCTACATAATATGCATGCAAAACCAAAGTAAACCTAAACCAGATATAATCCTCCCTCTTTCCCTTGGGAACAGAGGCAAGAAGAGAACCAAGAACAAATGAACCCAAGAATTCTGATCATCGAGCTGAGCACAGGTGGAAATCATAGAAATCATAGAATCAACCAGGCTGGAAGAGAGCACCAAGCTCAGCCAGTCCAACCTAGCACCCAGCCCTATCCAATCAACCAGACATGGCAATAAGTGCCTCATCCAGGCTTTGCTTCAACACCTCCAGGGACAGCAACTCCACCACCTCCCTGGGCAGCCCATTCCAATGCCAATCACTCTCTCTGCCAACAACTTCCTCCTAACATCCAGCCTAGACCTCCCCTGGCACAGCTTGAGGCTGTGTCCCCTTCTTCTGTTGCTGGGTGCCTGAGAGAAGAGCCCAACCCCACCTGGCTACAGCCTCCCTGCAGGTAGCTGCTGCAGACAGCAATGAGCTCTGCCCTGAGCCTCCTCTGCTGCAGGCTGCACACCCCCAGCTCCCTCAGCCTCTCCTCACAGAGCTGTGCTCCAGGCCCCCTCCCCAGCCTTGCTGCCCTTCTCTCAACACCTTCCAGCACCTCAACATCTCTCTTGAATGGAGGAGCCCAGAAGTGGACACAGCACTCAAGGGGTGGCCTGAGCAGTGCTGAGCACAGGGGCAGAAGAACCTCCCTTGTCCTGCTGCCCACACTGCTCCTCAGCCAGCCCAGGATGCCATTGGCTCTGCTGCCCACCTGGGCACTGCTGCCTCATCTTCATCCTACTATCTACCAGTACACCCAGGTCCCTTTCTTCCTGTCTGCTCTCAGCCACAATATCAAACCAAAATAAAGTCAAATAAACTCCCTGAAAAGCAAATCAGAACTTATGTCATTATCATGCAGTGCAGACAGAAAATGAAGGGCAGCTGTGAACAGTTTGTGTTGTGGATAGTTTGTGCTCCCTGTTCAGCCATTCTGGACAGGAACAAATTCCTGACTTGGAAGCTGCTGGAGAACCTCCTTCCTTTTTGTCAACACAGTGGTTAAACCTGTGGTATCTTGCTACAGAGGTGGTTAAGAAGCTTGCTGTACTTTGTATGAGACTTTATTTTCCTTTCCTGTAATGTTTGTTATGTTTGGAGTGGAGAAAGACCTTTCAGACCCTCAGTCACTATGGTCTACTGCTGGTGGCTCAGGAAAGGGAGCAGTGTACCTGAACTGTGTGGCTGGCAGCTCTGATAAACAGTCTGGAACACTGGTACTAAAAATCTGTCCTAAGAAAGCAAGCAGTAGTTCTGGGGCTGAGAATCATTCCATTTCTATATCCCCTGACATCTCTCTGTGTTTAGGTGCTTCCTCCACTCACTGTGAGAGGAAATAATCCTAATTTCCCATTCCTCACCACTACCCTGCCAGGTTTTGCTTTCATTGCCTGCACTATGCTTGGCTCACTGCTGGTGAAAGGCTGCAGGTTTAAATCCTGCAGATCTCAGTGTTGCCTCCTGCCACTGCTACCCTGACTATTCCTCTCACAAAGGCAGCACTTTCACTGGGGAGGAGTGGAGCACAAGGTGGGCAGGAGAGACATCAGCATCACTTCTCCACTATTCAGTACTTCACTCTGACTGTAGGCTGCTACAGAGCTTCAGGTTTCCCATCTGCAGCACAACCTCTCAACACTACTCCAGCATCACCTCTGACTTCTCAGTGAATACTCTGAGAGCCTTTCTGACTCTGTCCTGAGGGCTGAACAGAAAATAATTAATTAACACACAAAAATCACAAGAAAATTGCTGAAGGGACCCTCCAGAGAACTGTGAGTGAAGAAGAGGTTCACTGGAAAACGAGGACTGGGTTTTCTTCATGTGTTTTAAGCTTGCAGTAACAGATGCACAAACAGGATGCAACTCTTGTACTCAAGCTATCATGGTACAAACAACCAGCAAGGGTCGGCTTCAATTTATTTAGTAACATAAGCAATTTTCCTTCCAAAAGTGCCTAAACTGAAGTTTCCTTTGCAAATTGCTTAAAAAGAAAGTTATGCAGAAAAGCCAGGAAGCAGGAGCAGTACTTGGGGAAATGCAGGAAACATGGAAATTACTAAGGGCAACACAGATTTCAGACAAACACGCTGAGGGAAGCTTCAAACGTCTGTACCACTGAAGGGAGACTCTTTTCAGACAGCTCAAGTGCCAGATGACTGTGACTGGGGCTGTCTAGGAGAATTACACTTCATTTTTCAAGGCTTTTTTACTGCAAAATGTCTCAGGCTCTATTAGAGGCACTGTTCCCTTTGTAATTACTGCACTCACTTCAATAATGTGCATGAACCTCCTGTTTGTCATGTTCATGAAGTACTTAATCACAGACTCACAGAACCTCAGAGGTTGGAAGGGACCTCCAGAGATCATCCAGTCTAACCTCCCTGCCAAGCAGGATCACCCAGAGTAGTTTGCACAGGAATGCATCCAGGTGGGTTTGGAAAGTCTCCAGTGAAGGACACTGCACAATCACTCTGGGCAGCCTGGTCCAGGGCTCTGTCATCCTCACTGTACAGAAGTTTCACCTCATGTTCAGCTGAAACCTCCTCTGTTCCAGTCTGTAGCTGCTGCTCCTTGTCTTATTGCTGCTGACCATAAAAAATAGATTGGCCACAGCCACTTGACACCTACCCCTCAGGTATTTCACAGAATAGTAGAATCATAGAATCAGTCAGGGTTGGAACGGACCACAAGGAGCAGCCAGTTCCAACCCCCCTGCCATGCCCAGGGACACCCTACCCTAGAGCAGGCTGCACACAGCCTCAGCCAGCCTGGCCTCAAACACCTCCAGCCATGGGGCCTCAACCACCTCCCTGAGCAACCCATTCCAGCCTCTCACCACTCTCCTGCTCAACAACTTCCTCTTCACGTCCATCCTGAACCTACCAAGCTTTGCTTCACCCCCCCAGTCCTGTCACTCCCTGATATCCTGAAAAGTCCCTCCCCAGCATTTTTGTAGGTCCCTTTCAGATCCTGAAAGGCCACAAGAAGGTCACCTGGGAGCCTCCTCTTCTCCAGCCCGCACAGCCCCAACTCTTTCAGTCTGTCCTCATAGGACACACACATTGATCAGATCTCCTCTCAACCTTCTCTTCTCCAGACCAAACAGCCCCAGGTTTCTCAGTCTCTCTCCATAGGGGAGATGCTCAAGTCCCCCATTCATCGTCATGGCTGTCTGCTGGCCTCTCTCCAGCAGGTCCCTATCTCTCCTGTACTAGGGAGTCCAAAACTGGGCACAGTATTCCAGGTGTGGTCTCACTAGGGCAGAGCAAAAAGGGAGAAGAACCTTCCTAGTCCTGCTGGACATACTTTTCTTGATGCAACCTGGAATGCCATTGGCTCTCCTGGCCACAAAGGGATCACGGCTGTCCCATGAAGAACTTGCTGCCCATCAGCACTCCAAGGTCTTTCCCCACAGAACTGCTCTTCAGCAGGGCAGCCTCAACCTGTACTGGTGCCTGATGTTATATATTAGTAAGCCTCCTCTGGAAGAAAGAAATCACACTGCTCCACCAGATTGGAGTTCTCTAGTTGAATCATAGAATCAACCAGGCTGGAAGAGACCTCCAAGCTCATCCAGTCCAACCTAGCACCCAGACCTAGCCAGTCAACCAGACCATGGCACTAAGTGCCTCATCCAGGCTTTTCTTGAACACCTCCAGGCATGGCGACTCCACCACCTCCCTGGGCAGCCCATTCCAATGCCAATCACTCTCTCTGCCAGGAACTTCCTCCTAACATCCAGCCTAGACCTGCCCTGGCACAGCTTGAGACTGTGTCCCCTTCTTCTGTTGCTGGTTGTCTGGGAGAAGAGCCCAACCCCACCTGGCTACAGCCTCCCTTCAGGTAGTTGTAGATAGCAATGAGGTCCCCCTGGAGCCTCCTCTTCTGCAGGCTGCACACCCCCAGCTCCCTCAGCCTCTCCTCATAGAGTTTGTGTTCCAGGCCCCTCACCAGCCTTGCTGCCCTTCCACCTTCCAGCACCTCAACATCTCTCTTGAATGAAAGAGCCCAGAACTGGACACAGCACTCAAGATGCAGCCTGAGCAGTGCTGAGCACAGGGGAAGAATAACCTCCCTTGTCCTACTGGCCACACTGTTCCCGATCCATTTCCTCTGCACTACCTTGGAGAGAGAGAGTGTAAGATAAAGCTATTCTTAGCATGCAGACATGAGTGCCAGTCCTCTGGCATGTCAGCAGTGGTCCAAGCAGAGGTGACAGGAGAGCAAACGCACATGGCACCTGCCTGCAAAGGCATCTGAATCAACACAGATGTGTCCTGACAGCTACTTGAAACGAATACTTTCCAAGCTGAAATCCCAGTAGTGGCCAATCAGCCAATAGCCAACACTGCTGTGTGTCTGGAAAGGCATTCAGCCACCACCAGAAAAGGTGGCTTCTGGAGTAGGCTGCATTAGGCACTCAGCACTGGTGATTCTGCATGACAGAGCCCCAGACAAGGAGTGGAGAGGGTTTAAAGACTGCAATGCAGAGTAGAGGTGAATTTGCATTTAAATACAACAGCCTTAGCTGGGATATAGGCAGAATATGACTAAGTGGACAAGACACTGGATTTACATTTCATCCAAAAGGCAAGCAATTGGAACTTCTGGAACTGCTAAGAGCAACATGAGAAAGCAGTATTATAGTTCAGGGTTTAGAAACATCCCTGAATGCCTTCAGTATTTACAGAAGAAATTAGCTAGAGTGGTGGGGGTTGAAAAGGACCTCTGGAGATGATCTTTTCCAACCCCCCTGCCACACAGGATCAGCTAGAGCAGACTGCACAGGATGGTGTCCAGGCAGGTTTTGAATGACTCCAGAGATGGAGACTCCACCACCTCTCTGGGCAGTCTGATCCAGAGCTCCACCACTCTCAACATAAAGGAAATTCCTATGTTCCAGTTTGTGCCACTTACTCCTTGTACCTGAACACCACTGAAAAAATACTGGCCCCATCTTCCTGACACCCACCCTCCTGGCACCCTTAAGCATTGGTTTAAACTGGCAGAGGGGAGATTCAGACTAGATGTTAGGAAAGGGATCTTTACAGTGAGGGTGGTGAAACACTGGCACAGGCTGCTCAGGGAGGCTGTGGATGCTCCCTCCCTGGAGGTGTTCAAGGCCAGGTTGGATGAGGCCTTGAGCAACCAGTTCTAGTGGGCCTACGGTGGGGGGCTGGAACTGGATGAGCTTTGAGGTCTCTTCCAACCTAAACCGTTCTATGATTCTGTGATTGATAAGACCTTTCCCAGTCTTCTCCAGGCAAAATACTCACAAGTCCCTCACTCTTTCTTCATAATCATAGAATCACAGAATTGCCAGGACTGGAAGAGACTGCAAAGATTATCTAGCTCCAAAGTCCCTGCAATGTGCAGATCAGGTTGCTCAGAGCCACATCCAGCCTGGCCTTACAAACATCCAGTGCTGAGGCTTCCACCACCTCCCTGGGCAACCTGTTCCAGTGTCTCACCACCCTCATGGTATCACACAGTATCACACAGTATCATCACGGTTGGAAGAGACCTCACAGATCATCAAGTCCAACCCTTTACCACAGAGCTCAAGGCCAGACCATGGCACCAAGTGCCACGTCCAATCCTGCCTTGAACAGCTCCAGGGACGGCGACTCCACCACCTCCCCGGGCAGCCCATTCCAGTGTCCAATGACTCTCTCAGGGAAGAACTTTCTCCTCACCTCCAGCCTAAATTTCCCCTGGAGCAGCCTGAGGCTGTGTCCTCTTGTTCTGGTGCTGGCCACCTGAGAGAAGAGAGCAACCTCCTCCTGGCCACAACCACCCCTCAGGTAGTTGTAGACAGCAATAAGGTCTCCCCTGAGCCTCCTCTTCTCCAGGCTAACCAATCCCAGCTCCCTCAGCCTCTCCTCGTAGGGCTGTGCTCAAGGCCTCTCCCCAGCCTCGTTGCCCTTCTCTGGACATGCTCAAGCATCTCAATGTCCCTCCTGAACTGAGGGGCCCAGAACTGAACACAGTACTCAAGGTGAAGAACTTCATCCTAACACCCCATCTGAATCTACCCACTTCTAGTTTTGCTAGTTTTAATGTGCCACCAGAAAGAAAACGAAGTGCAAAGTGAGGACCAACTGAATAGAAAGCCAATTCCTCACCTGATCTTCTTCCCCACCACCTTCTTCGTCGTACTTCAGAATGTTGTCCCTCACATCATCCTCTGGATCAATCAAGAGCTGCTTTGCCTGACGCTCTTTATCCCGGCGCTTCATCCACACCACGAACATCAGCACCAGAACTGCATTGCAAAAAGGGAAGTTACAAACCCACATCTTGACTTCTGACACAAAGCCATGGGAAACTGTACAAATTTAACACCAAAATTAAAAACCAACCCAAACAAACCCCAAACAAGCAAAAACCTCCCAAACAAAAGCAAACAAAAAACCCAACAAACAACTCTCCCCCCCGTCAAAAAAAAATCCAATCCCATATAAAACTCAACCAAACAAAAAAAAAAACCCAACCAAAACCAAGGAAAAGAGGCAAAACCCCAAAATCAATCAATCAAACAAAAAAAACTCCAAAAATAAATGAAACAAACAAACAAAAAAAAAACAAACAAAAAACCCTAAAACAACAAAAGCAGGAAGAAAATAAAGAAAAAAAAAACAAGTTTGTTGTCTTTGACTGTTCTGGATGAGTTTTGGTTTTGTTTTCATTACAAAAAAAGAAGCCATAGAAGGCAGATTAAGCAACAGATGTTTGAAACTTGAGCTACTACAGGCAATGTGATTGGGAAATCAATCAGAGATTCACGTGCACGAGTCACAAATCCATTCCACAGCTGCAAAACAAACTTGGCAGGAAAAGTAAGAAAAAGATCAAGCTTCACAAAGTTCTGGTTTCAATAGGGAATCTCTCCAACAATGGGCACAATTCCACAAGACTTTATTATTTGTATTTTTGATGCTGTGCCCCAAGAATACAGAGCAATTCATACAGTTTCAGTCATTCTGATGTTTGAACACCACCAAGCCGAGGCTATTTCGGTGTGCAGCTCAGCAGCCTGTTAAGAGCAGACCATATTGCTGCCTAATGTTGAGATTTATGTTTAGAAGCAAGAGGAATGGAGGCTATGGAAAAGGCAGTGGCATTTAGAGCTATATATTTTTAATCTCTGATCTCAGTAACTTCAAGGTATACTGTTTGTTTGCAAAGTGATGTTGTTAAAAGGAAAATCAAATGAGAAACCAAGCAGAACACAGGCAAATCAGTGTCACACAGGATGGGCATGTTTCCAGTTAGAGCTTCCTGGCAGGAGATTCCAGTGTGTCTAGGATGTCAATGTATGAAGAACAGATGATCCCAAGGGCTGGAGCATCTCTCCTGTGAGAACAGGCTGAGAATTGGGTTTGTTCAGCCTGGAGAAGAGATAGCTCCATGGAGACCTTAGAGCAGCCATCCAGCGTTTGAAGGGGGCTACAGGAGAGCTGGAGAGGGACTTCTGACAAAGGCATAGAGTGACAGGACAAGAGGTAATGGCTTCAAACTGGAAGAAACTGGATTTAAATGAGACATTAGAAAGAAATTCTTCCCCATGAGGATGGTGAGGCACTGGAACA
This sequence comes from Pogoniulus pusillus, assembly GCF_015220805.1. Taxonomy (NCBI): domain Eukaryota; kingdom Metazoa; phylum Chordata; class Aves; order Piciformes; family Lybiidae; genus Pogoniulus; species Pogoniulus pusillus. The sequence goes on from NC_087297.1 coordinate 4,740,319, forward strand.
GGTCACCCAGACAAGCTGTGGAGGCTTCAAGGCTGTCACTGTTGAAAGTCAGGTTGGATGGGGCCTTGAGTAACCTGATCTAGTAGGTTGTGTTCCTGCACATGGCAGTGGGGTTGGAACTAGCTGATCTTTAAGGGCCCTTCCAACACAAACCATTCTATGATTCTACAATGCTATGACTAAATAGTTTTAACATTGTTCTGGAAATTCCAGTTCTAATCTTTGAAGGGCATCCTCTCTCAAGGAAATAATTATACTGCACTTGTGTAGCCCCCCCAAGCTTAGGCAGGCTCTACTGCTTTTTTAATTGGCTTTTATTTTGAAATTACTCCTTTCCATCATTTTGTATTCTCTTGGCTGGTACACAGTGGAATCTGAACAAGATAATACCTTGCTTGTGTTCCACCACAATGAGGAAACAGTTAAGCACAATGTGTAGGAGAGCTAGCATTTAATTTACTACACTGGACAGACCCTTCACCATGGCACTTAGTCATTTCCCTTACTGAAAGCACTTGACATGAAAAGAAAATCCTAGCCCAGCTCTGTGCAGTACTTAGACAAACACATCTCTGTGCCTGCACGGCCTTAGTGTGAAGGGCTGTGCTGTATACTTTACTAAACCACCCAACAGCCTCCTTACTCTCATCTGAAGCACAACAGCAGCAACACCAGAGCACTCCTCACAGGCTGTTACCTGCTGTGGGTGGCATCCAATCAGACAGTGCCAGCAGCGTGAGTCAGAAGAGATGTCTGGAGGCTGATCACATCTTCAACTTGGTCACTCAATTAATAAGTGCTCATGGGCACAGATGGAAAACCTCTTCCATGAACCCACCATGGGGCCTAGCTGCCATGCAAGTGTTGTGATCTGCCTGACACTCCCAATCCTTCACTATCAGAACGTTTCCATTATTTGTAAAGACATGAAACTAAGAAGCCACAGCCACAGAATGTCAGTGTGGTAGGGCTTGGAAGTGACTTCTGGACATAGTCTAGTTCAGCCTCCCCACGAAAGCAGGGCCACCCACAGCAGGTTGTCCAGGACTGTGGACAGCAGGGCCACTCACAGCAGGCTGTCCTGGATTGTGGACAGCAGGGCCACCCACAGCAGGTTGTCCAGGATTGTGGACAGCAGGGCCACTCACAGCAGGCTGTCCTGGATTGTGGACAGCAGGGCCACTCACAGCAGGCTGTCCTGGATTGTGGACAGCAGGGCCACTCACAGCAGGTTGCCCAGGACTGTGGACAGAAGGGCCACCCACAGCAGGTTGTCCTGGATTGTGGACAGCAGGGCCACTCACAGCAGGTTGTCCAGGATTGTGGACAGCAGGGCCACTCACAGCAGGTGATCCAGGATTGGAACCTCTCCAGAGGAGACAACTCCACAACCTCTCTGAGCAGCCTGCTCCAGTGCTTTGTCACCCTCAAAGTAAACAAGCTTTACTTTACATTTAGCTGGAACTTCCAGTCTGTGCTGGTTGCCTCTTGTCCTATTACTGGGCACCACTGTAAAGTTTGTCCCCATCCCCTTTACCTCCACCCTTTAGATATTCATAAGCTTGGAGAAGACCTCCTCTCAGGCTGCTCTTCTCCAGGTTAAACAGCCCAAGTTCTCTCATGCTCTGCAGTCCCCTCCACATCTTTCTGGCCTCTGCTGGACTTGTGTCTGAAGCGGAGTCTTTAACCACTTCCCCATCTTCATCAAGGCACATGGCACTAAAGCATAAAACTGTACTTGCAAAAGAAGAATCAAAGAGTTAAGATGAAGAGATCCATTTACTCACTGAGCAAGATGATGATACAAAGCAGGATTGCAATGATGGCTCCAGTGCCCAGGCCTGCACCAACGATCCGGTCGACGTCGGTGCAGTCTCCATTTATGTCACACTGGCAAACCTTCACTTTCAGCACAGAAGTGCTGGATGCATGTGGGTTTCCAGAGTCTGTAATTACTATGGGCACATCGTAGATGCCAGCCTCCAGGAACCTGATCCTTAAAGAAAGCTGGGCGTGATCACCTGTGTGTGAAAAGACATTGGTTAACAAGACAGGTACTGCTCCTGTGGGTTTTAAACTGAATGGACTAAACTGACTCTTCCCTAAGCTCTGCAGTAAGTCATGGTTGAATCCACTACACAACACTCAGGGTAACAGACTTCAATTACTGTGGACATCTTTTCATTCTTAAAGGTTCTCTGGGGAACTTATACCACCAAGGTGGTTTTCTGTTCACAGAATCATTTCGTTGGCAGAGACGCTGAAGATCTAGTCCAACCTTCAATCTAACACCAGCGTGGCCATTAAATCGTGTCCCAAAGTGCTGTGTCCACACATTCTTTGAACAGAATGACAGCACACATTCAGTTGGAAGAGACCTTCAAGATCATGCAGTCTGACCTGCAGCACAGCACTGAAAGGTCAACATTAAACCATGTGCCTAAGAGCCAAGTTCACACAGCTGCTTAAACACCTCCAGGTGACTCCACCACCTCCCTGGGCAGCCTGTTCCAACCCCCAGCCACTCTTAACAGAAAGAAATTTTTCCTGATATCCAATCCAAACCTCCCCTGGAGTAACTTAAGGCCACTTCCTCCTCTTGCTCTATCACCTGAGAGAAGAGACCAAACCCCACCTCATGTGCTAGTTTGAGCCTAGCTAGAATGTTTTGGTGAGGATTAGATCACAGGCTGCGAAAGAGAAAAACATGTGATGTCTACTTCACTCATAGCCTTGCTGAGAGGTATAAGAACAAGAATTCAAACATAGATAAGGTCCTTCTTCTGGGGGAACTGGCTAAGCTCCATTTCTCTCTAGCCTCTCTGCCGTCTCTCTGATTAATCCACTTTGCTTCCTAACCCCCCGTGGCTGAACCTCCATTCTTCCTTGGGACTGGGGTAAGGTTGAGAGGGGTAGGAGAAGGTGGAAGGGTGGTTGGGAGCCCGTCCTGGGGACTCAGGTTTCTGGGAGGGCTGTTGTGTTTCTGCATTACCTTTTACCTTGTCTATTTCTGTCTATAACTGCATATACTCTAACTATCTGCTTGCATATTGTGCTAGCTGTAAATATAAGCTTCATTCAATTTCCAGAGCTGGCTGAGTCTAGTCTGGGTGATTTACAAAGTGTGGGGGGTGGGTAACACCCAAACCATCACACCTCACCACAAACTCCTTTTGGGTAGCTGTAGAGAGCAATGAGGTCTCCCCTCACATTAACCACATCTACGCTCACTGCAAAATGACATCAAAGTCAAATTGAGCCTCTTTAAAATGATTAAGCTTTTGATGATGAAGACTTCTGTGATGTTAATTACCACTAATTCGAACAATGGTCCAATTCCTCTTAATACTGGCAGGGGTATCAGGCAGCTCAAAGGCAAAGGGGCCTGCGTTTGGATCTATGTCAGGGTCGATGGCAGTGATGTTAATTGCGTTAGGCTGCAGAGTTTCACAGGTGGTGGCTTCTTTTGGGTTCACTTGGGGGGCATTATCATTGATGTCCAGCAGATAGATCTGAAGTGTGCCAGTTCCACTCATTGGGGGAATTCCTGAAAGAGCAGAAGATGCTGTTGAGTCTGTTTCCAGTTGTACAGTTACCACACTGAAGCTGTACCAACACTGTTCAATTTCCACATACATAACATCCACTTCCACTTTGGGATTCTATCTTTACCAAGCCAATATCTTACACTGTCATTGCTCTTGCTAACACAAAGATTCTTATGTAGCCTGTTCTCAGGAAAAAAAGAATTGCCCTCGTCAGCAAAACTCAGCAGGAATCTGCAGATCCACAGCTCAGGGATTCAAGCCCTTTACTGACCAGGCAGCCACTGTCTCTCTGGAAACAGTCCACATCAAAAGCTTCAAAGAAAATCCTGCAAAATTGGATAATTTATCCTCTGGAGAAATTCTCTGGGAGCTTTGAAGACTTATGATCACCCTTTACCACAAGTGTGCTACTTAAATTCTCTCCAACACTGACTTTCAGCACACTACCTCTAGACATCCTTGCTATCCACATCACATCTGTGATGCTTCTGCAAACCTTGCTGCAGTCAAAGATTTATGTCAACAAGTGACACTGAACAGCTCAGTGCAGTTAGCAATGGTTCTCATTCCACAACTTCTCCAATAACATTCTGGTTTTCATGAATTGTCTTCTCCAGGATCACAGAACTGGTTTAGCTGGAAAAGACCTCTAGGATCAACCCAACACCAGCATGGCTACTAAATCAAAGTGGTTTTTGGACCCCTCCAGGAATGGTGACTCCACCATCTCCCTGCTCCAATCCCTGAGCACTCTTGCAGGAAAGAAATTTCTCCTAATATCCAACCTAAACCTCCTCTGGTGCAATTTGAGACCATTTCCTCTCATTCTATTGCTTGATACTAGGGAGAAGAGACCAACCCTGACCTCACTGCAACCTCCATTCAGGGAGTTGTAAAAAGCAATGAGGTCTTCCCCAGCCTCCTCTTCTCCAGACAGAGCCAAAGGAGAGCTAGAGTGGGTCTGGCTTTGTTACACTCTACAACCTGTCTTTGTTGTACTCCATTCTAGCAGAATTCTGTAGTTTCTCTTCTCTCCACAGCAAACAGAACTTCCCTCCTCTAACGTTAGAGTTTTGTTAACTACACTTTTCCACCTTCCTGGTATCAGCTATGCACACTACACACAGTATCACAGTATCATCAGGGTTGGAAGAGACCTCACAGATCATCAAGTCCAACCCTTTACCACAGAGCTCAAGGCCAGACCATGGCACCAAGTGCCACATTCACAAAAACACATTTCAGACCAATAATGGGTGAATTTATTATGACCTTTGTAAACTCAGATTCTGTATTAGATGATATAGTTTAGTGTCTGAGAGAATTGTGGTATATCTGACTAAAGTGAAATTATAAGCTAGCACATTTAGGCTGCATTGTATTATCCTAAAACAAGGAATGCATTTTAGTGTGAACTCATCAAATATACAAGTTTATTAGTACAAGAACTAATTTGGTAGTTATTGTCTCATGAGAATAACTCATGAGAGTTTTTGTGTTCTTAGAATCTAGTGGAAGATACTTGGGGGAAAAAATATATATCTCTATATATAGTTTATTAGTAACTTACAGTCCTTAAAAATAAAGTGTGATATTACCTGCAAAGTACAGGGGCAGGACAGATGTACAGATTCACCAGGACAGGGATTGTAGCATCTCACTCAGCATCACACAGACAATTTCTCTGTCCCACAATGGGATTCACAGCCCCTCAATTCACAGCTCTTCTAATGTGATTTTGAATTCATAGATAGTTGAGTGCAGCTACTTGTAGTTTGCAGAATGTTTAAGCTTCTTCTACACAGCAGTCCAGCCTGAATCAAAGGACTCATTTCTGAGCAGAAGCTGCCAACTGTCATCACCACACTGACAACAAAAGGACACTTCTCCCTTTGGATGTGGAAAACCACCATGCCTCTCCCCCAACACCTTGCTTCCTGTAACACCCCACTCATGCTGTGCACTTACTCTGCCCACTGCTCCCCACGCAGCTGTCGACAGCTTCCTGTAAACTCAGCTAATGGAATTAATCCAGTGCCTTTCTCCAAACACTTTTTTTTCAGCCCATTTTCCAAGCAACTGGGAAACAGAGTCTGATACTCACACAGAAGCCTGACTGGATCTGTTCTACACAGATCTTGTTTTCTGCCCCAGTAAAACTCGATGTCATTCAACCACACAGGAGTAAGCTCTTTTGAGAGCAGACAGTGTTGATACCTACCATTATCAGAAGCAAGAAAGGTTGCATTGTACATATTGTTTTGCACATATATTGACTCTCTGTCCAAAACAGCTGTAGTAGTTATTTGTCCATTAACAGGGTCAATTTTCAACCAGTTGGCAGGATCTGAAAGTTTGGAGTACCTGTGTGTTTGATTACAAGATGTTATTTATGTGCCAGCATAAATACTGACAGCAAAGACAGCAACAGCATTTCAATTTCTACCCTGAAAACATTTTTGTTCACTGAAATAAACCCCACAAACTTCTACTTTGTAAGCCTTCTTGCTAAAGTTCTTGAAAACACCTACTAAATACAGTCCTACATTTAGACTTGGGAAGTGCCCTGCCATGTGAGTTACCATGGAGCTGCAGTAAATCACACAACCACCACAAACATTTATATTCAGACTCAATTAAAATATGTCCTTGAAGATCTTTCTTTTTCTATCCTTACAGATCTGTTCAGACTGAATTTTATCAGAGCACTGAGAGCAGGAGAGAGGTAGAAATGGACAGTGTTAGAGCAGCACTGATTCACATTCATCTAGCACCTCCAAGATGATTTTGCAGAGGGCCTGCTTTTACTGCATGCTTCTCATCTTACTCTAGAAGAGAAGTGTCTTTCAGAATCATCCTTCTATCTCATAAATTTGCTCTTTGACATTAACCAAGTGCAAGATATCTTAGGCCACTAAAAATGCACAGATGCTTAAGTCCTCAAACTATCAGGTCTGTGATGGTTATGGCCAGAAATGTGCAAAACAACAGCAACAGCTTCAAGCAGGAAAATAAATCTCTAAGGACTCTGACTCTGAAAGGAAAGACAGAAAGGAAGCACTGGAGTTTTCTCCACGTGAGTTCAAAAAGCTGGAGGAACCTGAGTCCTGGCCCACAGTGCCACCTGAGGCACTGGGCCACAGCTTTACAGCTTAGGACTGCTGGTTGGACCTCCAAGCCAGTTGAGTCCAATCATTATTTCACTCTACCAAAGCTGGTGCCAAATCATGAAGCTCAGCACTGAACCATGAAGTTCAATAACACCAACACCATCTAGGTCAAGGCAAACCCAAGCACCAATACAGGCTGGGCAGCGACTGGCTTGAGAGCAGCCCTGAGGAGACTTGAGGATGCTGGTGGAGGAGAAGCTCAACAGGAGCCAGCAGTGTGCACTTGCAGCCCAGAAAGCCAAGCAGAGCCTGGGCTGCAGCAGGAGAAGTGTGGCCAGCAGGGCCAGAGAGGTGATTCTGCCCCTCTGCTGTGCTCTGCTGAGACCCCACCTGCAATACTGCATCCAGTTCTGGAGCCACTATTGCAAGATGTGCTGGAAGGTGTCCAGAACAGGGCCACGAGGATGATCAGAGGGCTGGAGCTGCTCTGCTGTGAGGAGAGACTGAGGGAGCTGGGGCTGTTCAGGCTGGAAAGAAGGCGGCTCTGAGGTGACCTTACTGTGGCCTTTCACTATCTTAAGGGAGCTACAAGAAAGCTGGGGAGGGACCATTTAAGGTGTCAGGGAGTGATAGGACTGGGGGGAATGGAACAAAGCTAGAAATGGGTAGATTCAGACTGGATGTTAGGAAGAGGTTCTTCAGCATGAGGGTGGTGAGACCCTGGAATGTGTTTCCCAGGGAGGTGGTGGAAGCCTCATCTCTGGAGATGTTTAAGGCCAGGCTGGCTGAAGCTCTGGAGATCCTGATCTAGTGTAAGGTGTCCCTGCCCATGGCAGCGGGGCTGGAAATGGATGATCCTTGTGGTTCCTTCCAACCCTGACTGATTCTATGATTCTCTGCCTCTTTGAGACACCTCCAGGGATGAGGATTCAACCACCCCAGCAGGCAGCCTGTTTCAGTGTTTGACAATCCTCTCAGCCAAGACCTTTCTTCTAATATCCAACTTAAACCTCCCCTGGTGCAACTTCAGGCCATTTCCTCTTGTCCTGTCACTTGTTATTAAGGAGAAGAGGCTTTGTGTGCTGTGGTCACTTCCTATGCACCCATTCCACGACATTGATGCTGCACCACAGTTGTTAAGTAACAGCAAGATGTCCACACAGACCTTAGAGAGGTTTGCTGCATGTAACGGTCTGGGTCCTGAGCAGTGAAAGTTGTCAGCATGCTGCCAGCAAGCAGCCCTTCTTCTTGGCGTACCAGCTTAGGGTTTGGGACAAAATATGGACTCTCATTCACATCAATGACCGTGATGGACACGGTTGCTGTTGACTGAGGAGGATGCTGGATCCCCTTCGCCAAAGGCACTTGGTTTTCCGCAGCTACAGTCAAGACAAACATCCTGTTGGTCTCGAAGTCAATAGGCTGGGAAAAAAAGCAAAGAGCAGGAAGAGTTAACATTTACTCTCGATGGCCAACAGGCACACAAGAGTATTTTCACACTAAAGCACATTTCTAAACATCAGTTGTACTGCTTTCCTCAGAAATGAGCAGAGAGCCTGAAGAGAACAATAAATGTAACACCTCAACGTGAGACTGGGTTGGGCTTTTGCTTAGCAGCAGCAGTTCTGGAGTCAGAACAGTCAGAAACCTCATCACTCTTGGACAGAACTTACTCTGGTACTGCCATTAGAGGTAACTGAGGAAACAAGCAGATCACTAGAAAATGATGTAAAAACTCCCAGCTTCATGCCATGCACTCATGTGAGCAGGTGTACCCCCCGAGGAGTTCTGCTGGGGTGAGAAACCTGCCTCCCTCCTCTCAGGGGGATGAAGGTGTTCTTCAAACAAGACCATGACCATTTCTAGTCCCGTGGATCAGAGACTCCCATGCCCTTCATGTTTCAATAGAAAGACTCTTTGTAATGTCAGCTAACCCTACTGCTGATACTATGTACAGCTCCCATCTTCAGAGTCAGACAACCTTCAGTTTGTGAACTTCCTCACTCAGCCAGAAGTCCAATTTAAGGAGTAAAACCAGTTTGAGCCTAGCTGCTCTGCTGTGCTGCACAGGGGTGAGGCATTCCCCAAGACTGTCTATGCGCTGATTACCTTCACTGATTCTAGACTTGAAGGAACCCTGTGCTCACAGGGACTGCTGGCACATGACAGTATGAAGTCAGTGACAAGAGACAATCCAATCTTCATTACAGGTTGACAGATCAACTCATTGCACTGCCAATAAAAACTGCAGGCTGACTTCCAACTCTTCCCATGCCTGGGTGCTTAGAGGAGCGCTTCAAAGCACAGACACTGACGTAAAATTCTTGCTGGAAGACTGCAGCAGAACAATTGGTACCTCTGGGGAAGTGAAGTTATAAAACAGAGACAGTTCTTAAAAAGCCCCCAGTGTGAACTGCCACTACAGCTGCACAAAAGTGGTATCTTTTTGTCACCTAGATAGGGAGGATTAAAAGTACAAAGTAAAAAATGAAGAAAAGGATAAAGGAAAAACAAAACCCAAACCCCACCAGTGAATGTTTTAATTTCCAAATGGGAACACTGGCATCTTGCACTTGACTTTTTAAGTGCATCAGCCAAAACCAGAACAGGCCAACTCATGAGACACTTATCAGAGGACCATGAGAAAAGGTTGCTAGTGCCTGGCAGGTTTAATTATAGAACTGCAATGTTATTATCACTTGGAGTAAGTCACTGCTCAACACAGAGCTGTGCTGGCTGGAGAATGAGGATAGAGAAGTTATTCCATAAAAGGTATTTAAATGAGGTTTTAAAAATAGCCACTCTCTAAAACCCTCTTGTAGAAGTAGCCTCCCACCTATCACTTCCTCTTCTCTAATTGTGCCTTGACTGCCTGTATCTGTTCCTTAATGGGAACATGTTGACATAAAACCTGCAGACAACAAGCATGACTGCTAATGGAGGCCAGGAGGTAGGAAGCTGTTTTTTCACACCAGGTACCAAGCAAATGGTTTTCCACTGACTAATTCCCATCTTTTGGCAAATAAAGCTTCAAGATCTGTCATTTCCAACAACCCAGCCTGCTAGGAAGAGTCCAGTGGAGAGCCATGAGGGTGATCAGGAGACTTGAGCACCTCCTCTATGAAGAGATTGAGAGCCCTGAGGCTGTTTGGAGAAGAGAAGACTGAGACAAGATCTCATCAATGTGTAGGAATATCTGAGAGGTGGCTGTCAAATGGCTGTGACCAAGCTCTTTCCAGTGGCAGCAATAAGACAAAGAGCAGCAGCTACAAACTGGAACAGAGAAGGCTCTGGCTCAACATGAGGAGAAACTTCTGTACGGTGAGGGTGACAGAGCCCTGGAGCAGGCTGCCCAGGGAGGTTGTGGTGTCCCCTTCTCTGAAGACTTTTCAAACCCACCTCGATATACTCCTGTGTGAACTACCCTAGGTGATCCTGCTTGGCAGGGGGGTTGGACTGGATGATCTCTGGAGGTCCCTTCTAACCTCTAAGGTTCTGTGATTCTGTGATTTTCAGAAGTGATCAGTTGGAACACTACTGATGGTGTAAGCAAGGGAATGCTCCAACAGGCAGATGGCCACTGCCACAAGACGGTGCCCATTCATTTTACTTTCCAGACTCACACTGGCCTCAGGCATTCCTCTTGAGTTGACACTGAGCTTCTCCTCAATGCTCTTGCACTGGTTTCACAGTATCACAGTATTATCAGGGTTGGAAGAGACCTCACAGATCATCAAGTCCAACCCTTTACCACAGAGCTCAAGGCTAGACCATGGCACCAAGTGCCACGTCCAATCCTGCCTTGAACAGCTCCAGGGACGGCGACTCCACCACCTCCCCGGGCAGCCCATTCCAGTGTCCAATGACCTGCTGACCTGGCTGAAGCACAGCCACCTCTCACCTTGACGACAGTGACCAGCCCATCGTTGCTGTTGGGGTCGGTGAGGATGGTGAAGCGCCCCGTGGGGTCCCCTCCGGTCATGCGGTACATGGCGTTCCAGGCAGGCGTGTGGGGCTGGTCCTTATCCGTCACCGTCAGGTTCGCCACGATCACATCCACCCTGTTTTCTGGCACCTCCCCATAGAACTGCACAAAAAAAGGCCAAGAAAACATCTGACCCTGGCTGCAGCAGCATGCAAGAGCCAGGCCACGCTGAACAGTCATCGAGGCTGGGGAGAAGAACTCTTCAGTGGAGCTCAGGCAATTTGTCTAGCCAAGTTTACCTGAGGCCACCCAGAGAACTGCTGGTTTGATTCCCTTGTCAGCTTTTGCCTTTTGGCCAAAGCAGAACATCCTATCTAAGGGAGATACAGGTTTATTTATTTATATATATACACACACACACATATATACACATCTATATATATATTCTGCATGTATTTCCACTCTGCCTGCCAGTACGCTCTCTAATAAGCAATAGATATTTACTGTCTGTGACTGTAATGAGCAAAGTGGGGAAGGGTTATAAATATGCACATCCCTCAGTTACTCCTACCCTGTACTTACAGTCATGGCAGTGAACTCTGGAGGATTGTCATTGACATCTGTCACAGTGATGACAGCAGTTGCTGTGTTTGAAAGACCATATGTTGGGTTTCCTTCCATGTCCGTAGCTTGAATTATTAATGTGTATTGTTGCACTTTCTGAAACACAAAATGACATCAACATAAGTTTTCAGACAAAACTAACATGACCATAGGACAGCAGGTGTTCCCAAAATTGCATTCACTAAGCGATGGAGCCTATCACACTGTTTACTTCAGTTAGCATCACCTGAAATGACAGGAGCAAAGACTGTGTCACAGGAAAACAGCAGCAGGCTCTGCCTTGCTATATTGAACAGTGGTGGTCTTCAAATAGCAGTGAGATGAGGAGAGCCTGCCTGCTTCCTCACCTCAAAACATCAAACCCACTTTGCATCTGGGAGTTCTGGCGGACAACAGCATGACCATGAGCCAGATATGTGCCCTTGTGGCCAAGAAGGCCAATGGGATCCTGGGGTGCATCAAGGAGAGTGTGGACAGCTGGTCAAGGGAGATTTTCCTCCCCATCTTCTATGTCTTAGTGAGGCCTCATCTGGAGTACTTGGTCCAGTTCTTGGCGTCCCAGTTGAAGTGGGACAGGGAACTCCTTGAGAAGGTACAGCAAAGGGCTGCAAAAATGCTGAGTGGAACATCTTTGATGAGAAAAGATTGAGAGAATTTGGGCTTTTTTGCCTGGCAAAGAGCAGACTGAGGGAGGATCACATCACTGCTGCTCAATACTTAAAGGGTGGGTGTCAGGAGGACATGCCCACCTGGACATGTTCTTGTGTGACCTTCTTTAGGCAAACCTGCCTTGGCAGGGGGGTTGGACTCATCTCCAGGGGTCTCTTTCAACAGCTACCATCCAGTGATTCTGGGACTGCACAGCTAATGCTGTTACCACAGATTTAGCAACACGTTCCAAATGGGAAAAAACCCAGAGTGCAGTTTATACTGAAATAGAGTAAGTCCTCAAAAGCATTTAAGAGAGCTGAGCCAAGGTAGGTTTGTTGGCCAAAGGGCCACAACTGCCAAGGTTCTGTCTCTGCCAAGCCCAAGGACAAAACCGCTGCTGCAGCTTCTCGTGATCACTATGGAAACCCAAGATGTCAGGGCTAACACAGACCAGTAAGGGCACTGGGAGAAAGGGGGAGGGAACAACCACACAGGGCTGCTTCCATAAATGTTAAACAGCCCAGCTGAAGATGGCTGCTGCTTTCCCACCCCCCTTCTCCCCACTCACTAACAGCCCTCCCAGCCAGGCGGCTCTCCCTCAGGGCTGGAGCAGGGCCAGGGCTCTCTCCAGCACATGTTCCTCAAACTGGTTTAACACCAACTCCACAGGGCTGGATTAAAAAAAGCAGAATCCAATATTAAATTAGAAAGCTATTTTTTGTGTGGAGCTGCTGAGGAGTTGCTTTTAACTCGTTGATGGTTTTCTCCCATGCAATGCAAATATTGCACATGGGTTGTCATATACCAGCTCAGCCTCCCAGGAGAGCGAGGTGTTGGCATCCAAGCTCTTCCCAAAAGAACATGCACAACCATAAGTTGCTGTTACTTTGAAATAGCACTTTCATGAATGGGTTACTGACACTGGCATAAACCTTCTGGCAAAATAAAAGTATTTAAAGAAAAGTAGTTTTTTTTTTCCATCCCCCTCCATCCCTGGCTTGGCATCTTCTTTTCTCTCACTACTGCAGTATGAGAGATTGCTTCTCATGGAAACAATTTACTAAAAGAGACTATGGATACTGACACAAAAAAATCCCAGCAAGGACAATCTCACTTATCATGGCTAACTGCCTCTCAAATTCTGGCCAGACACTACGACACGCATTAGACATTTAACAGCCACACAGACTTCCAAGCAGCAAGTAGGAGCCACTGACTTAAAAGGTTTTAAAAGAAGTTGGTTGTTTGGGGATTGTTTTTTGGTTGTTTTGTTTTAATGAATCCCTCAAGACTTCAAGCCTAGAACTGCTGAAAATTGTTGGATGGAGCCTTGAACAACCTGATCTAGAAGGAGGTGTCCCTGCCCATGGCAGAGGGGTTGGAACCAGATGATCCCTTCCAACCCAAGCTAGTCTACCATTCTTTATCTCCTGCTGAAGATGCTTGCATCATCCTTCACAGAGGAACCCTTACAACACCCTCCTGAGATGTCTATGTGCTAGTTTGGGGCTAGCTAGAATATTTTGGTGAGAAGAATTAGATGATAAGCTGTGAAAAGGAAACAGTGATGATGTCTACTGCACTCATAGGCTTGCTGAGACACATAAGAACAAGAACATAAACGTTGTTTGCTCTGTCTTTGGGGCTGCACTTCCCTCTCTAATCTGCTGTCTGTGTGACTAATCCATCTGCTTCCTAACCCCCCTGGCTGACCCTCCAAACTCAACTTGAATGTAAGGCAAAGTCTGGGTTAAGGTAGAGGAGTAGGAAGAAGGTGGAAGGGTGGTTGGGAGCCCCTCCTGAGGATTCTGGTTTCTGGGAGGGCTGCTGTGCTTCTGTATTGCTTTTTTTACCTTGTATATTTCTGTCTCTAGCTGTAGAGATTGTAAATATTTGCTTGCATATTGTGCTGATGGAGGTGGTGGAGTCACCATCCCTGGAGGTGCTCAAGGAAAGCCTGGATGAGGCACTTAGTGCCATGGTCTAGTTGATTGGACAGGGCTGGGTGATAGGTTACACTGAGTGATCTTGGAGGTCTCTTCCAACCTGGTTGATGCTATGATTCTATGAAAGCCTCATTCAATTTCCAGAGGCTGAGTCTAGTCTGGATGATTTTTCTTCAGTGGTGGGGGGTGGGTAACACCCAAATCATCACAGTGTATCACTGCATGCACATCCCACAGTCCTTTAAAAAGGCAAGACTAACATTATTTACACAGAAATGCAATATATATATGTGTTTAACAATGCATACATTTGCATATGAAATCTGGCTCGCAAAGTGACCTTCAAACTAAAATAAACATCCTAAAGGTTTCCCTCACAACACCACCAAGAGCAGCAGCCACGAGGGAATCAAAGAAATAATTTTACCACTTTTATCCCAGGGAAAAAAATAAAATAATAAAAAAAAAATACACTTTACTTATTGTGAAGCAATAAAACCTACAGCAGTGTTAAAACAAATCTTGCAGCCAGATGACTCCATGTTATTGAAACACCAGGTGCTTCTGATTCACCTGGGTCTTAACACATTGATCCCAAGAAGCAAATTTCATTAAGGAAACTCCATTATTACTACACAGAGACTCAACTTCTGCACAGTCTTCTTATTTGATTCTAGCTGAAGAAGTGCACTAGAAGCTTCCCCCTACAGAGTGCCCCAGAAGACAGCAATATATATGTTTGTTTTTCCCCCTCCCCAACACTCATATACAAAAAGATCAACTGCTGAGAATGAAATTTCAGATATGAACAAGAACATAACTTTCCATGCATGAGGGAGTTAGGGGAGGTGGCTCTCCTCTTTTTACTGAGGGCTGAGAAGCAGCCAAGAATAAGCTGTGGAGTTGGTGTCAGCAGCCTGCACGGACACTCTGCAGCAACACATCCCAAAAATGAACTGGCAGCTTCAAGAAAGAACACAGACCTCATCAGGTCACATCTTTCCACTTCAGCACAGGCCAAATGGAAGAGCACTTCACTGAATTAACCTTACGTGAGGCAGGAATGTCAGTGTGTAAATTTAGAGTACCCTGGGCCTGACATTTTGGCACCTCCAGCTAGTAAGGCAGATGTTTTAATGCTGAAGTGCATTCCACAGCAATAGTGGAAGAAGGAACAGCTGGATCTCATGAAACAGCATCTTTTGGGAGAGCAAGTGAAAGATTTCCCCTGCCTTTAGCTTAGTCCTTACCTAAGCAACTCTCCTCCTGTGCATGTTTGCACAGATAATAAGTGCAGAGTGCAGCTTAACTGAAATCACTAGCAGATGATGAATGCCAGCAGAGGAGCCACTCTTTGTTGTTGTTTGAACCCTTAAACACTCCTGTAAAGAGTGTGTCATAAAATCTGAGACCCAAAAATTGTGTCCAATATTTTATGAGTCTAATTAGAGCTCTCCAGAAATGGATGTTAGGGAGAAGTTCTATACCATGAGGGTGGTGAGACCCTGGAATGGGTTGCCCAGAGAGGTGCTGGAAGCCTCATCTCTGGAGGTGTTTAAGGCCAGGCTGAATGAGGCTCTGGGCAGCCTGATCTAGTGTGAGGAGTCCCTGCCCATGGCAGGGGGGTTGGAACTAGATGATCCTTGTGGTGCCTTCCAGCCCTGACTGATTCTATGATCCTATGATTCTAAAAAGAGACAAGACCTACAGAAAAAGCCAGAAGCAGATGGGTTAGTGGGCAATAAGGAATCTTGTGCTGCAAGACACTCCCCAGCCCACCCTGCTGCATTCAGGTCTAGCTTTTTAGACTCCTGGTCATTTTAATTTAATTGACTTCCACAAAATGACTCAGGAAATGAAGGAAGCAAAGCTTGGGAAGGAAACCATTTTATCTCCTATTAGTCTGATTTAATATTTGAATGGTTTAACATTAATCATTAATATTCAACATGTGGAAGGAATGTTTATAAATACTCATTTGGGGCTCAGCAGAGCGATCCATCAGGAAAACTGATGGCAAGTGACAAGGCTTCTCCAGCTGTTAAAGTGAGGGTCTAAGCTCCACAGAGAGCTGGTTTCCTCTGAGTTAAATCACTGCAGTACAGCTAGTCACTGAAGTAATAAAACTGAGTTAATCTCTACGTCCTTCTGAAAGTTCACCTGCCAAAGCTGACCAGGGGATTTTAGAAACAAGGGCAAAGCTGCCCATCATGCTCTTAATTTCACAGGGCAACACTGTAAAGTTCAGGGTTTTACTTTCCACCAATCCATCTTCCTCAAGAACAATTTAAATAGAAAGAGAGTGAAGCTTCAAAAATTAATTGCAGTGTCTAAGTCTGTTTAGCTTCTCAAATCTTCTGACTGCCCCTTTCGAACTGTAACGCATCAGAAAACAAACAGCCAATACAGAGCATCAAAAAGTTCTTTTTGTTCTCTATTTTCAGTGTAAGCAAACAGCTTAAAGATGAACAGCAAACCCAGCTTTAAAAAAAAAAGCCTTCAGATTTAATGAGGTTAGTAAAACAGAGGCTGAAACAAGATGTGTTGAATAGAATAAGAAAGGTTTGCTTGGATTTTATAGTTTGTTTATCAAATAACGCCTCTCTCTGGTCAAGTTTTCAAGTGGTTCAAAAGCACAGTTAGTTCCATCTGACAGAGCAGGAGCTGGCAGGCAAGGATTTTTATTCTCACCTCACAGATGAGTGAACCAGAGCAGAGGATCTGGCACCCTCCTTCCCTCGTGGCAGTCACAGCAAAGAACTGTCTAGACAGGACAGGACTTGCCCAGCATGCAGCAGGGAGTTCTCGACAGTCAGAGCTTTTAGTTAGTTAGTTAGCTACTTGAATGGGTGTCCAGGCCTTGAGACACATCTCCTATCTATGCAGTTGTCAGTACAATTCTTCCCTTGTACTCAGCACTGCTCAGGCCACATCGTGAAGTGCTGTGTCCAGTTCTGGGCTACTCAATTCAAGAGAGAGGTTGAGGTACAGGAACATATCCAGAGAAGGGCGACAAAGCTGGTGAGAGGCCTGGAGCACAGCCCTGTGAGGAGAGGCTGAGGGAGCTGGGGGTGTGCAGCCTGCAGAAGAGGAGGCTCCAGGGGGACCTCATTGCTGTCTACAACTACCTGAAGGGAGGCTGTAGCCAGGTGGGGTTGGGCTCTGCTGCCAGGCAAGCAGCAACAGAACAAGGGGACACAGTCTCAAGTTGTGCCAGGGCAGGTCTAGGCTGGATGTTAGGAGGAAGTTCTTCACAGAGAGAGTGATTGGCATTGGAATGGGCTGCCCAGGGAGGTGGTGGAGTCACCATGCCTGAAGGTATTGAAGCCAAGCCTGGCTGGGGCACTTAGTGCCATGATCTGGTTGACTGGCTAGGGCTGGGTGCTAGGTTGGACTGGATGATCTTGGAGGTCTCTTCCAACCTGGTTGATTCTATGATTCTATGTGGAATCTCTCTCACTTCAGCACTCAGGCTGAGCACCTAAGCTCCTTATCTGCATCACTCTGCTCCAGTTCCTTAACAACAAACAGGCTTTTGAGATGAGCTCCTTTCTGTGCCTCCAAAGAACCAGGAGAGATTACACATACGGAATGTGTGACTCCAGTTTTCATCCCCATGAGAATTTCCTCTTTTCCAGGGAGACAGTTCAGAGTGGGTCGGGAGAGAAACATCATTAAGTCACAAGCATTTTCACCACAGTAAGTACAACCCAGGCCACAGATTAAGATCTGCCCTACCTCTCTGTCAAGGCCAGCTGCTACAGTGATAATGTCACCGGTCTCGTTGTTGATGGTGAACATGTTTGGAGAGGGACTGCTCGGGGCCTGGGACAAAATCCTGTATCTGAGCATCCCGTTCTGAGCGTTGGGATCATCAGCATCGATGGCAGTAACAGTCATCACATAGGTTCCTGGCAGCAGGATAAAGAATGGATGTTATCTAAACAGTTTGCTCAGATGACAGAAGATGGCTTACGAGCAACGACCACAGCAGTGTTATTTCTTTTGGGCAACTCTGCACATTCCTTCCCTTACTGCAAACAAACTGGTTAAACACAAGACCCACCAACAGACTAATTAAAACACAGAAGAGGAGATAAAAATACTCCTTGTTTATAAAATCTCAGATCTGCTTATAACTGAAGAAGCTGCATAAACAATGAAAGCCCACAAGTCTGCCACCAATAACATTGCTGCAGCCACAGAGCTCCTCAACGTTTGGATAAAAACATCATTAATTGGGCCAAGGCAAACAAGAGTTAATTTTCAGGATTGGTGCACACACTGATAGAGATTAAAAATCAATGTAAACAATACTCTGCCAAAGGTCTTGGAAATGCATGTCCTTTCCATCCCAAAGGCTAAGTCAACGCTGCAGAGGGAGGAAATACATTTCTTGTGCTAACCTTTCTGAAAAATTCATTATGCATTACTGACGATTTAAGAAAGTGGTTTCAGCCATAGTGCAAACTTGAGTCTGAGCAGAGCAGAATTTTAATGCCATGTGAACAACATTCAGAGTTTTCTTGAGAATTCAAAGGGAACTGCTTGATTTCAAATCCCAGCAGATCCGAAGCCTCGGAGATTCAGAATGAGAAAGCCAACTGTGTCCTAGGCTGCAACAAAAGCAGTGTGACCAGAAGGATGCAGGAGGGCACTTTGCCCTTCTACTCTGCTCTCAGGATTCCCCACCTGCAGTGCTGCTCCCAGTTCTGGTGCCCCTTGCACAAGAAGGACGTGGAA
Source organism: Pogoniulus pusillus (assembly GCF_015220805.1). Classification (NCBI taxonomy): domain Eukaryota; kingdom Metazoa; phylum Chordata; class Aves; order Piciformes; family Lybiidae; genus Pogoniulus; species Pogoniulus pusillus. The sequence continues at coordinate 4,758,866 of NC_087297.1, forward strand.
CTGTTGGAGCAGCTCCAGAGGAGACCATGACAATGAAGGTTGGAGACCCTCCCCTATGGCAGCAGGCTGAGATGCCGCTGTTCAACCTGGACCTCAGAACAGCCTTCTGGCACCTGAAGGGGGCTTGCAAGAAAGCTGGGGAGGGACTTATTACAAGGGCTTGTAGGAACAGGACAGGGGGAAATGGATTTAAGAGGGAAGAATGTAGATTTACACTGGAGAGTAGAAAAAAAATCTTTAGAGTGAAGGTGGGGAGACACTGGCACAGGTTGCCCTGGGAGGTTGTGGATGCTCCCTCCCTGGAGGTGTTCCAGGCCAGGCTGAATGAGGCCTTGAGCAACCTGGATTAGTAGAAGGTGTCCCTGCCCATGGCATGGGGGTTGGAAATGGATTATTAACTTCCTTGCAACCCAAACCATTTTGTGAATCTATGAACCTAGAACCAGCTCTGCTGGTATTTCAGAAGTCTCTTACACCTTGATCTGTCAACTAAGCAAATGCATGCCAGGAGCTGTCATGAACATCACTGTAAGAACTCTGACACTATAAAAAGGACTTTTAAAACCAGGAATTTACAAGTATAGGCTGGATATTAGGAGGAAGTTCTTCCCAGAGAGAGTGATTGGCATTGGAATGGGCTGCCCAGGGAGGTGGTGGAGGCACTGTCTCTGGAGGTGTTGAAGCCAAGCCTGGCTGGGGCACTTAGTGCCATGGTCTGGTTGACTGGCTAGGGCTGGGTGCTATGTTGGACTGGATGAGCTTGGAGGTCTCTTTCAACCTGGCTGATTCTACGATTCTAAGTCGTGTTCTCAAAGACCTCTCTGTTTCAGTTTAGGCACATAATACTTGCATCTTTTGGAAACTGATCCTAGCATGCTGAAAACTGAATTAAAGCTAAGACAAAATACAAAGACCTTGCATGAGATTGTGCTCCTCACACCAAGACAACTTTGAAATGTCATAAGGTAGTGTGGTGGAATTGTAAGTTCCAGGCAAGTGGTCAGGATTAACCCCAAAGATCTCTTCTAACCACACTAGTCCTAAGGTCTGAATGAATGTTTTTCAACACCTTCAAAATGGATCTTTTCCCCACATGCACAATTTAAGAGCCCTTGTTATGTATTACCTGGCTTTGATCCTTCTGGGACTGTCCCATTCCAAACCTGGTGTAAGAATTCAGGTCTGTTGTCATTCATATCAATGACATTAATAACAATGTCAATAGGGTTCTCCACCTGGTTTCCATTCACGTCCACTGCATGTGCTCTCAGCTGCAAAAACCATTGAACAGAGTTGGAATTTGCCCATCATCCAGCCACAAACACAGAGTAATGGTGACAGGAATTTTCAGGTCAGACATTTTTAGCTCACTATATTACTCCTCCCTCATATCAAACCCTTTGAATGCTCAGGTTGAAAGTCCTGTTCAGTCTTCTAAACGATTCCAAGTTGCAGACTTACTTCTTTGATTTGTTGCAAATGACTTTGCTTTGTGTCATTTTGATTAATACCAATGCCTACTGTGTCATATAAATCTGGTTTTAGTAATGGCCACTAGAAAACAGACTCTAGGAATATGCAGATTTATATCAAACAGGCAGCAACTTATTAAGAATCCCCAGGGAATGAACACTGACATCACTTTCAGAACTTCTTTCCTGATATTATGGATAATTAATAGACATAGATGCACAGGAAGAGTGCATGGAATAGATCTGTGTTACCTGGAACACTGAAGTAAGGCTTGTGATAAATCACTGTCAGTAAGCAGACTGAAATTCCAGGCTAAAATTAATCTAAAGTGTATGGACTGAGTTTCAGAGATACTGAGACACTTAAATTTATTGCTTTGGTTGCCAGAGAGGACTAAGAATCTACCTTTGACAGTAAGACTTACCTAAATCATCTTAAATTGGACAGCCAAAAAATGGGAGCACAGTACTTTCTAAAAATGAAGAACTTGATATCCAGGCCAGAGCCTGCCACCTTCTAGACAAAAGAACAACCTCCTCCTACAGCAGTCCTGCTGAAGCCTGCTTTAAAAATGTATTAAATATATATATATATGCCCTGGTATATATAAATACACACATACATATATCTGTATGCACACACACACATCTTCTGGCTCCAAACCTAGCAGACAGGAGCAAGAGGGCATTAACTCACCACTTGGGAAATGACTCACAGAAAAGTAAACTCCCAAGTCACTAAATCCTGCATGCCAATGTCAAACTCCCAGTAAAAAACTTATGGATGTGGGAGCTGCTCTGCTGTCACAGCCATTCCCCCACACACCTTCCCCCAGATGCCTCCTGCTGCCTCCTCTCTTTGGGAGCAGCTCTTGAAGGGCTTCCCGGAGCTCAAGGCAAGGAGTGTTTTAATCCATGACATGCTGGAAACTCTCTAGCAGCTGAGTGACTTCAGTAATGATTTCAGTGTGGTCTCACAAACACAGAGGTCGTAGCTTGGTGTCCCCTCTTCCTTCAAAACTCTTTCCATTTATGTGATAAAATGAGGTTGAGAAGAGAGCTCTGCTGTTAAGACAGCATTCAGAGGGAAGGAAGAGCTAAAACAGCAGGTTCATGGAAGTTCTAATATAAGCTAAAGTGACTTTAATCTGAATGCTAACTTTGTGTCCTCTCAAAGTACTCTTTAGGACTTAATGCTTCACGTTGCTGGGAAAAATGCTTGTGGTCACTTGTGTGCCCCTTGCCTACAGCTTTTAGAATGCACTGTTCTAATGACTGTACCTCTGGAAGCACGGAATTGCCTGTGGAGAACAAGATAAACCTTCACACGAAACAAGCCCATTGACCCAAGTGTGCCATGCAGAGAAATGCTTCTATAAAGAGCCTCTGGAAGTGAGGATGAGGTGAAACAGGTGAAGCAGGCAGCGCAGAGTGTGGCTGAAGGGAACCAGAAAGGCTTTGAAAGTCAGTGTCACAACAAAGCTCCAGCTGTCTCTGTGTGCATGATGTATTAAATGATGAGGTGTGTTCAAAGACTGGTCGGATGGGGCATTTAGCAACATGGTCTAGCAAGAGATGTCCTTGCCCATGACATGGGGTTGCAATTAGATGATCTTTAGGGTCCCTTCCAACCCAAACCATTCTGTGACTCTCTGGAATCCATGGGCCTGCTTTGTCAATTCATTTAGAGCAAAGAATATAATTTTCCTAAGCTGACAGACCTAATCTAGAATTCCATTAAAATGCTTACATTTGGCCCCAAAAATGAAAATGGGTAGGTTATTCTTCCCATCCATTTCTCAGATCACAGCTGCTGCAATTCTAATAGCAGTCACATCCCTAATTGAAGTTGTTGAATGAAAAGTAAACTTCTGGAAACTACACATTCCAGTGGAGACTGTGATCAATGGCCTGCATTTGAAGGAAGCTACACTATCCATATCCCAATCGTTAACAATTACTTCATCTAAATACATTTAATCACTGTTTACATATGTTAATGTACTTAAGCTGCTTAAACATAGTAAGAGTTAGTCTGAGTCAGTACAATAAATACAAATCTGCTACAAACTCTTCAAATCATATCTCACAGAAAGCTAAACGCCGGCTGCTCAAGTCGGGTTTGAAGCAGATGTTAAATCTTCAATTTGATAATCTGATTGATGGTAAATTAAACTCTTACATGAAAAGAAGCAATCTGCTCCCGGTCTAAAGGCTTTGTCACAGACAGCTGCCCTGAGATGGGGTTGATGATGAAGATGCCAGTTGGAGGTTGGTCAGCTCCTGGGCCCGTCACGCTGTAGCGCAGCGAGAGGCTCTTGTCACGATCAGACCTAATCTGCGAGTCAAGAAAGAGAAATGTTTGGATGAGTTACAGACAGGCAGTGGATGGGACTGCTGCTGAGGCAAGCAGCAGCTCTTGCTTGTGGTTTTTCCATCTTTGTACAAATGATTATTCTGGAAAGGGTAAAAAGTTAGTAGAAAGTTGGGGGGTTTCAACTGCACCACCAGAAAGCTGCTCAATGAATTGTCAGGAGCATAAAGCTTAAACCAATGCCCATCAGGATTCTTACCTGCCAGGGTTTGAACAGGATTGAGCAGAGTTGGGCAGAACTGAATAGTCTGAGAAAATAAGGAGAGCAAGCAGGATTGAGTAACTGAACTGATAAGGAGGCACACAGCTGCAGAGGGGTGACCTTGGGAGGCTGGCAGAGAAGCTGAGGGAGTTCTGAGCTGCGAGCAGGGCAGGCTGGTCAGCCCTGGGAACAAGCAGTGCTGTGGCTAAGTTGTTGCAAAGGGGGATTAAGAGGGGTAGTTGGTCAGGTCTGCCTCTGTGCATGTGGGCATCTCATCTCTGCTATGTAAGCCTATCAAAAGCACATGCCCCTCTACTGAACTCCACTACACAGGCATCATGCTTAGCTTCAATACACAGAGTGACCTTTATGCATCACACTGGTGTGAGTCTGTGTGTCTCTCTCTCCCACCTGACCTAGAAGAGAGGCCAACTCGACACTTACCTTCACCAGAAGTGCTCTGATTCTAAAGAAGAAATATACTATCATAAAACTACCTAAGAAACAAAAGGCTGGTTTGTTTAGTTCTCTCCCTTCTCTGTCTTCCCAAAAGAAAGCTATACATAGACTGTCTTCGGCTGCTGGCGTGGAGAAACTCGTTGATTTTGTTGGAAGACTGAACTCTGGGCTCACCTTCCAAGGAGAAAAATCAAAAGGGCACTGCCTGTGTGAGGAGCAGGTGAATCACCAGCAGGCACAGCACCAAAACACAGCAGAACTCTATCCTGTCTACTGGGGCTAATGCTCTGCCAAGCTCCAACTAATACTCACAGAAGCTGATCATGACTAACCAGTACCACAGCTGGAAACTCTCTTCCACCACCTCCCTGGGCAGCCCATTCCAATGCCAATCACTCTCTCTGCCAACAACTTCCTCCTAACATCCAGCCTAGACCTCCCCAGGCACAACTTGAGACTGTGTCCCCTTGTTCTGTTGCTGCTTGCCTGGCAGAAGAGACCAACCACCACCTGGCTACAACCTCCCTTCAGGTAGTTGTAGACAACAATGAGGTCACCCCTGAGCCTCCAAGCAAAACAACCCCAGCTCCCTCAGCCTCGACTGAATGATTCTGGAGGTCTCTTCCAACCTGATTGATTCTATGATTCTATGCTGGGCTCCTAGCCCAGCTACATCTGTGCCACAGAGCTGGGTGGTGAAGATGATGTCCTCATCCCCTTCCAAGCTATTTCTTCCTGTCTTCTGGTGCACCACTCCTCTGGCTCATCCCCACAATTCCCCAGCTGGAAAACTGCTGTGCAGATGACTGGAGATCTCCTGAACCGGCAGAGATCCTCAACCACTTAAGGAAGTCATCACAGCACTTAACAACCAAGCCACGAGTTCATCTTCCACCAGTATGGCAGCACAGGGATAACTTTAAGAAACCCCTAGTCCAGGCAGCCAACCCACTACCCACAAAGGTAGCAAGAGAAACCAGCCCCAAAGATTCTGACAAACGTTTGGACTATGAACAAGACATCACTCACACAAAATCTCCTCAAGAGCTCTCCAAGGGACACCAAAACCACATTTCTATTAACTTCCTTACCCTCACTAATTCCTGAGGAAATGGTCCTCTGGAATTTTCTGGTAGGTTGATTGGAGGAATAACCCAGTCTCTCTTCTGCCTCTTCAGAGGGCTGCTGTGCTTGTGTTGTTGCCATGGAAATACGATGTCTTCAATTTTCTTTTGGTCCTTTCCCAGGTGCAAGATAAAATGAAGCACATGTTAGAAGGAGAATCACTGGGAGGTGTTATAAAATCAACTCAGATACAAGTACAAAATGGACTGAGAGGCTCCTTCCTCTGTGCTCACAGAGCTGGTTTGTTCGCCTTCACAACACAGTAGGAAAACAACCAAGAGTATTTACAACTGCACTGCAAAATGTTAAGCACTCCTTTTCTCTTCTCCTTCCACAAGTTGGAGGAGAAATGGATTTATCAACTATTTATAACTTAGCACCACTGTGTAAACTGCTCTGCACCTTCTGAAAAGTAGTTAGTACCTTGCAGAATTTAACAGTATGCCTTTATGTATTTCTCATTAACCAGAACTTCAGTGCAGGTAATGTGCCACTCTACATTAAATTTAGATCTGGGTGTGCTAAAATATAATTTGAGTTTCAAGAGAAGTTTAATACATACTGGTAGGGAATGTCTCAAATATTTATGATCCTATTAAATCCCATAGAATTAATGCTGTAATTATTTTAAACCTATGTCAGGCATGATGGATGCAGTAGATGACCCACTTTACACACTGGGCATTAATCTTTGCTTGGTGTCAACATTCCCTTCTCTATCTGCACTCAGTTCAGCCTTTGGATCAGCACACACACAGTCATGCCAGCTTGCTTAAGGGTGGAGACAGGAAAAAAACTTTTCCCAACTCTTTCTAAGAGCAAAAAAAGGTGAATCAAATATGGCTCAGTACAAATAATTAACCAACTTGAGGCCACATTCCACTGCTCCACAGTCTGCTGACAACAAGGATGCCTGAACTGTATTCACAGGCTGGGGTGGAATTGACCTTAAAGATCATCCAGTTCCAAACCCCATGCTGTGGGCAGGGACACCTTCCACTAGATCAGCTTGTTCAAGGCCTCCTCCAGTCTGGCCTTGAGCACCTCCAGGGAGGGAGCATCCACAATCTCCCTGAGCAACCTGTGCCAGTGTCTCGCCACCCCCAGCAGTGCAGAATTTCCTCCTAGTATGCACTCTAAGTCTACTCTCCTCATGCTTAAAGCTGTCCCCTCTCATCCTGTCACCCCAAACCCTTGTATAAAGTTCCTTCCTGGGATCTTTGGAATGAGCAGGGCATGCCCTGATAAATCCAAGTATCTACTCTTAACAAATTTTTACAGACAAAAAACAGGTTCATAAAATCAGTCAGGGTTGAAAGGGACCACAAGGATCATCTATTTCCAAACCCCTGCCACAGCAGGGACACCCTACCCTAGAGCAGGCTGCACACAGCCTCAGTCAGCCTGGCCTTAAACACCTCCAGAGATGAGTCTTCCACCACCTCCCTGGGCAACCCATTCCAGCCTCTCACCACTCTCATGCTCAACAACTTCCTCCTCACCTCCAGGCTGACTTTCCCCACCTTCAGCTTTGCTCCATTGCCCCCAGTCCTGACACTCCCTGATAGCCTAAAAAGTCCCTCCCCAGCTTTTTTTAGCCCACTTCAGATGCTGGAAGGCCACAAGAAGGTCACCTGGGAGCCTCCTCTGCTCCAGCCTGCACAGCCCCAACTCTTTCAGTCTGTGCTCACAGCAGAGTTTGCCTTTGCTAAAAAAAAAAGACTCAGAAGATCTGACCTCATCATCACCTAAGCAAACAAAAAGATGAGGATTACACATCTCTGGTTTCCAGTATGCTCTTGGGAAGGATGTTTTGCATCACCACACTATTTTGACATTCTATTTGGATCTTGCAATGCAGACCTAAGTTAATCTCTGAATAAATTTTGTTGTTCATTTGTATACTTAGCACTTTGTGAGAGAAGGTTAAGAAGCAGCAGGCAGCAAGCGATACAACAGAAAAAGGCAGCAGCCCCAACGCTGCCTTCCTGGAGTAAATGCATTGCTATTTGTCTCTTGCTCAGTTTGATTTTTGTTCCACTAGGTGGTTTATGCTGTGGCAGCTTCCAGCAGAGGGAGACCATCTTCCTTCCCAAGTGCTGCTGGAATCATGAATAATTTACAATCTCCAATTTGATTATGAAGGAACAAGACAAAGCCAATATTCCTTGCCAGAAACGCTTTCCTGCTACTGCTGTAAATCTACAGCTCCCATCTAATAAACATGACTGATGCATTCGAGCACAAATCTGTTTATTTTGTGGTTATATTTAACCACTTGAATAAATACTGTCATACTTTGAAGCAATTGCAAACAAAGAAATGACCGTGGCCGGCTTAAATTCAGGTATAAAACGCGAGCCATGCAAACAATAAAAAGCTCAAACAGAAATGAATCCCAGCTACTGAAACAGGCATGTCCTTCCCTGCCATAGGAAAGACACAGAGCACCAGACTGAAGGAAATTCATCCTGAAGCTCCAGCTTTGCATTCACTAGATGTACATTACTGCACTGCCCCATGCAGAGGTGCATGACAGGATCAGTGCTGGGCCCAGTCCTGTTCAATATCTTTATTGATGATCTGGAGAAGGGGATTGAGTCCAGCAGCAGTAAATTTGCAGATGACACCAAGCGAGGAGCAGCTGTGGAGCTGTTGGAAGGTAGGAATACCCTGCAGAGGGACCTGGACAGGCTGGATGGGTGGGCAGAGGCCAATGGGATGAGATTTAACAAGCCCAAGTGCAGGGCTCTGCTCTTGGGCCACAACAACCCCAAGCAGCACTACAGACTGGGGACAGAGTGGCTGAGAGCAGCCAGGAGGAAAGGGACCTGGGGGTACTGGTAGACAATAGGCTGAAGATGAGGCAGCAGTGTGCCCAGGTGGCCAAGAGAGCCAATGGCATCCTGGCCTGCATCAGGAAAGGTGTGGGCAGCAGGACAAGGGAGGTTCTTCTGCCCCTGTACTCAGCACTGCTCAGGCCACCCCTTGAGTCCTGTGTCCAGTTCTGGGCCATGCAATTCAAGAGAGATGTTGAGGTGCTGGAAGGTGTCCAGAGAAGGGCAACAAAGCTGGTGAGGGGCCTGGAACACAAACCCCATGAGGAGAGGCTGAGGGAGCTGGGGGTGTGCAGCCTGCAGAAGAGAAGGCTCAGGGATGACCTCATTGCTGTCTACAACTACCTGAAGGGACACTGTAGCCAGGTGGGGTTGGGCTCTTCTCCCAGGCAACCAGCAATAGAACAAGGGGACACAGTCTCAAGCTGTGCCAGGGCAGGTCTAGGCTGGATGTTAGGAGGAAGTTGTCGGCAGAGAGAGTGATTGGCATTGGAATGGGCTGCCCAGGGAGGTGGTGGAGTCACTGTCCCTGGAGGTGTTCAAGAAAAGACTGGATGAGGCACTTAGTGCCACGGTCTAGATGATTGTCTAGGGCTGGGTGCTAGGTTGGACTGGACGATCTTGGAGGTCTCTTCCAACCTGGCTGATTCTATGATTCTATGACAGATGGAATACAATCCCTGGTTGTAGGCTTGTTTGCCAAGATACATTTATGCAGGCTGCATTTAGTTGTTTCACCTGTTCTGAAGCTGGCTCAGGGGTTAGCTTCACTCTCATTTGCCACTCTTCCTGGGTTTCCTTGTCTTGAGCAGACACGACGAACTCTGTGGGCTCTGCTGAAAGTTGGAAGCTTCGCTCCGCGTAGACCACACCATCCTCACCTACTCTGAAAGCTTCTGGCTCACTGCTGCCAAAGTGTATTTTTTTGTTTCCATCACAGCTTCGAAACCTCACTGCAAAGGCAGACAGAGAAGAAAGAACAAATAATGAAAAAGCAGCCCACTTGAACTCAGTGTGACACAAAATGCATTAAGAGCACATATTCAAAGCAGAAAGACTTCACTTGCTGCTACTTCTACCACATGCAACTCTTAAGTTCAAGACTTGCACTTTATGGGTCAGTTCACACAAAAGCAACATCCTTCTGTGTTTTCAACCCTAGACAGACTGTGTCCCTCCCAAACACCTGCCCACCAGCAAGAAAACCATTTCCCTCCATGTCCTATGTTACACTTCAGTCCATTGCCAGTGGAACGGCCACAAGGATTTGCACCTCAAGCCTCACAAAGTTCCAGTCACATCACAGAATCATAGCATCATTTTGCTTGGAAAAGGCCTTTAAGACCATCAAGTTCAACTATTAACATCAATTAATTAGAAACAACTACAATGCAACAAGAACCAAAACCAAGCCTGCTGACAGTGCCCTCTCTGCAGAATCTAAGGGTAAGGCAGAAACACAGAGAAGTACTAAGAGGTTCATTTCTGTCCTCAGCTCAGCCTGTGACTCATTTTCATCATCTCAGATAGCCAAGGTCCCCACTTCTCCCATCAAGACAGAGCTGACACCTCAGTTCCCAATAGCTGGGCAGCACTAACCAGCAGATCAAGGGAGGTTGTCCTCCCCCTTTACTCTGCCCATACACATCTGAAGTAGTGTCCACTTCTGAGTCCCCAGTTATAAAGAGACAAGGAACTGCTGGAGAGAATCCAGTAGAAGATTACAAAGGTAACTGAAGCATCTCTCTTACAAGGAGGGTTTGAGTGTCAAGAGGATGAGGCTGGACTTTTAAAGCCCAGTGACAGCAATAAAGGGCAATGGGCACAAACTGGAACACAGCAAGTTACACCCAAACATATGGAAAAACTTCCTTCCTGAGGGTGTTGGAGCCCTAGAGCAGGCTGCCCAGAGAGGCTGTGGAGTTTCCTTCTCTGCAGACTTTCAAGACCTGTCTGGACATAGTGATCTTAGGCAATCTGCTCTAGCTGAACCTCTCTTAGCAGAATTGGACTAGATCTTTGGAGGTCACAGAATCACAGAATGTCAGGGGTTGGAAGGGACCTCGAGAGATCTTGCATCCCAACTCCCCTGCTAAAGCAGGATCACCTAGGGCAAGGTCCCTTCCAAACCTTACCATTTTGTCAGTTCTTGGACTGAGTTTCTTCATCTACAAGACGAAGGCAGCAAGAAACAACTCACAGAAAAATTCTAAGTTGAAGACCTCAGGTTTTTTTAAAGCTATTTCCTGTACCACACATGTCCATTCATCTACTTAGGAGTTACTCATTCCTATTCTAATTCCCACCCATACCCCTTCTCTTTGTCCTGTCTGACAGGGGCACACTGGCACAAGAAGTCTGTAACACGATGGGAAGTGCACATAACAGAACTGCCAACAGGTTGCTGCCTTCTTTACCCAATTGCTTTTGCTACCACTCATCTTCTGGGTTACTGCAAGCAGTAGTAGGTTAAAAATGAAAGTGTTCTTCTATAAGCAATGATGGTTCTTTAATGCTTCCAAAGTGTTATGAAATATTTGGCTTGTATGGGCAATAGAAGGGAAAACATCATTACAAAGGTTGTGCTGAAATGCACATGCTGGAGATGAAATGAGGCTTTATGCCTCATTTCAGTTATTGGACTTTTTATATTGTGCTAAACCATGCACAAACTATTTAGCTTCGAAACTTAAAGGTCCCTCTCCAGAAAAATCACTATGAAATGTCATGCATCATCTGCTTTGTTTTGTAATGCACTATTTCGGGAAGGTACTGAGAAGAAGAATTGTACCTTTTTGTATCTGAACTTGAAGGACTGAGATGATGTTCAGGTGACATAGGAAATTTGTTTCTCTCCTGCACCCTTTCAATTATCCAGAATGCCCCATTTGCCCTCTCCTGACAGTTAAGGCTGGACCCTCAAAGGGTCTATCGTGTACAAAAACGAGATGAAGCCTGGCATTCCTTCAAATGAATGATAAAATGCCAACCTCCTTCATGCTCATCTGGCTGGGCTGGGCAGGGATAATGATCTTTCCAGGCAGCTTCCAGAGTTTGAAGGTCTCCCTCAGTGATAGATCAGCCTTGCCTTGGGAAGAAGGGCAGGCCATGTGCAGACAGCACTGAACACAGGAAGAAGTAATCTGCCTGGGTACGAAGGTTGAACCCTCACCACTGGGCTCCTCCTGCAGTCCTCTTCTTAGAATCATAAAATCAACCAGGTTGGAAGAGACCTCCAAGCTCATCCAGTCCAACCTAGCACCCAGCCCTGTCCAATCAATCAGACCATGGCACTAAATGCCACATCCAGGCTTTGCTTGAACACCTCCAGGGATGGTGACTCCCTGTAGATACTGCCTCAAGGCTTCCCACGGCTAATAAATACTTAGCCTCTCACACCAGTGTCCATGTATGTGACTCTCTGGCCAAAACCTATTGCTCCCAAACTCCTCTCTACCTGCTCCAGAAAGCATAACTGACTTTCTTTCCTACAGATCTACAGCTGTGCAAGACTGAAAGTAACAAAAGCCTATGGTTTGCTGTTGATGTGGGAGGAGAAAACTGACTCGCAAAACAGCCAGCTCCCAGATGTTGACCATCCCGTTGACTCTCCCCCACTTTTCAGCACTGAGCCTCACAGTTTGAGTCAGTTCAGAGGTGCTAAGTGGAAATGGAACAGCCAGCTGAGAACATACACAAATCTCAACCAAGGATATCAAACCACCACTTTAAAACAACCCTATCAATAACCAGAAGCCATTACCATGGCCCTAACTCTGCAATCCTGCTTAGCTAACCTTCAGATATGGATATTCTAGATTGTTTAGCACAACAATAAAGAGGTACCTGACAAGAGTTTAGCCCAGAGTCACTACAGCTAATGATTGAAGAAATTACTTACTGGACTACCAAACAGTGCTGCTCACACTTGGAGTTCAGAGGCACAGACCACCCATAACCCATGGAGAAAGCTGGACCTCCTCCAAACATCATCTCTGGTCACAAACAAAACTCTCAGTTGCAGACAGCTCACATTAAGAGTCTAAGGTGGGGGGGGGGGGGGAAAGGCAGCCAGCAATATAAGCCATAGCTCTGTGCCTCTGCTGACCTCTCATTGCAGCTGCAGATGCTCCCAATACTCATAGAACCACTGAATAGTTTGGGTTGGAAGGGATCTTAAAGATCATCCAGTTCCACCCCCGTTGCCATGGGCAGGGACACCTCCCTTAGGTTGCTCAAGGCCTTCAAAAGACTTGAAGAGTTTTATGCCCAGCTTGGTCTGGTGTCTATCCCAAAGTGGCTTGACCAAAAGGACAAAGACTGAGCCAGATCCACCTCCAGCTCTTCTGGGATTTACTTCTGAGAAGTAAATGGGAAGGAGAATTAGTATTCATCCAAAGATTGATCACTACTGCTTTTCAAAAAGGTAACATTTACAATGTGGTTTACAGTTACTATTGTCCAAACAACTCAAGATATCACAGCAACACTTTATAACTGCTACACAGTACCACAATATATTACTTTTAATAAATACAGATTCAAATCCATAAAGAAGATCATTTCTTTACCCCCATCTTCTTAAATGTGAGTGTCTGCTCAGCGAGTTTGCTGATGACACCAAGCTGGGAGGCTTGGCTGAGACAGCTGAAGGCTGTGTGGCCATCCAGAGAGACCTGGACAGACAGAGCTGGGCACAGAGGAACCAAATGAGGTTCAACAAGGACAAGTGCAGAGTCCTGTATCTGGGGAGGAATAATAAACTGCACCAGTACAGGCTGGGAGGTGACTGCTGGAGAGCAGCCCTGTGGAGAGGGACCTGGGAGTGCTGGTGGAGAACATCCATGGCACAGCAATGTGCCCTTGTGGCCAAGAAGGCCAATGGGAACTTGGGGTGTATTAAGAAGAGTGTGTCCAGCAGAGCAAGGGAGGTTCTACTCCTCCTCTACTCTGCCTTGCTGAGACCTCATATTGAGCAGTGTGTTCAGTTTTGGGCTCCTCAGTTTAGGAGGGGCAGGGATCTCCTGGATAGAGTCTAGAGGAGGGCTAAGAGGATGATTAAGGGACTAGAGCACTGCCTGATGAGGAGAGGCTGAGGGACCTGGGGCTGCTTAGTCTGGAGAAGAGAAGACTGAGAGGGGATTTAATCAATGTCTATAACTATTTGAGGGCTGGGGGTCAGGAGGGGGGGATAGGCTCTGCTCACTGCTCCCTGGGATAGGACAAGGAGCAAAGGATGGAAGCTGCAGCACAGAAGGTTCCAGCTCAACACAAGGGGCAACTTGTTTGCTGTAAGGGTCCCAGAGCACTGGCACAGGCTGCCCAGAGAGGTTGTGGAGTTTCCTTCTCTGGAGCCTGTCAAGGCCTGTCTGGATGTGTTCCTGTGTGAACTGAGCTAGATTGTATGGTCCTGCTGTTGCAGGGGGGTTAGACTCGATGATCTCTTTGGTCATTTCCAACCCCTGCTATCCTGTGAGCCTGTGATATAGACTTCAGTAGCAAAAAAAAAAAAAAAGAGAAGGGAAAAAAAAGGAAAGCAAAAGCCACCCTGCTAGCCACTTCATTGCTATTCCTCCTCCAGGCGACTCTAAAATTCAATGAAAATCTCTTTTCTTTGACAGTATCCTGGTAAAAATGTATCAAATTGCCAATGCTTTGTGAGAATTATTCTCCCTTTGCAAGGAGCACACATTAACAAATTATAGTCAAGTCTTACCATCTATAATTAAATTCCCTTGACGGAGTACAGGTTGTGCAGTAGCTGCACTCCCCCCAGCCGCATGGTTATCAGTCTTGCAAATTCGATTTAAACCACTTGGCTCCATTTTTCAGTGCTCAACTGGTCTGAACAAACTGACATTGCCCACTCTAGAGTTTTAGGCAAAGATTCTTCAACAGGAAGAATTTTTTTCCCCCCTTTGTGGATAATGATTGTTTATCGTAATCAACGAGGTTGGAAGAGAGCTCCAAGATCATTCAAGCCAACCTAGCACCCAGCCCTGGCCAATCAGCCAGACCATGGCACTAAGTGCCTCAGCCAGGCTTGGCTTCAACATCTCCAGGGACAGAGACTCCACCACCTCCCTGGGCAGCCCATTCCAATGCCAATCACTCTCTCTGACAACAACTTCCTCCTAACATCCAGCCTAGACCTCCCCTGGCACAGCTTGAGACTGTGTCCCCTTGTTCTGTTTATGCCTCATTATTTTCTATATGCAACTTTGATTCTTCTTGGATTCTGGGAGAAGAGCCCAACCCCACCTGGCTACAGCCTCCCTTCAGGTAGCTGCAGACAGCAATGAGCTCTGCCCTGAGCCTCCTCTTCTCCAGGCTAAACACCCCCAGCTCCCTCAGCCTCTCCTCATAGGACTTGTGTTTCAGGCCTCTCCCCAGCTTTGCTACCCTTCTCTGGACACCTTCCAGCACCTCAACATCTCTCTTGAATTGAGGAGCCCAGAACTGGACACAGCACTCAAGCCGTGGCCTGAGCAGTGCTGAGCACAGGGCAGAAGAACTTCCCTTGTCCTGCTGCCCACACTGCTCCTGATGCAGCCCAGGATGCCATTGGCTCTGCTGCCCACCTGGGCACTGCTGCCTCATCTTCAGCCTATTGTCTACCAGTACCCCCAGGTCCCTTTCTTCCTGGCTGCTCTCAGCCACTCAGTCCCCAGCCTGTAGTGCTGCTTGGGGTTTTTGTGGCCAAAGTGCAGAGCCCTGCACTTGGCTTTGTTAAATCTCATCCCATTGGCCATAGTTTATACCAACTATGTTCTTTCTACCAACCATGTTCTTTCTACCAGCCACAGAAAAGGGAGGCTTTGATTTCCCAAAGTCACTTTATGTTGACAGATCAATCACATGGATTAGTTTCATTTTAATAAAGGTTAACTAGAGATACTGTGAAGCATCTGAGTCACTCCATACACAGCAGAGAGTAACCCAGTATCCAATTTCACTGCTGTTTAGTAACGCTCTGGATAAATGATCAGGTCTGAGCATCTCACAGTGGATTTTTTAAAGTATTTCTCTTTTGGGCATCTTCTGCATCTTTTGAGAAGTATCTGCTTTTTCAAAGTACATTATCTGAAAGCATGACTCAAGCTCAAAGAGGTGAGATTTAGACTGGAGATTAGGAAGGAATTCTTTACCAGTGAGGGTGGTGGAACAGGTTGCCCAGGGAGATCACATGGCACCAAGCTCAGAACCAGATACTGTCATAGAATCATAGAATCAGCCAGGTTGGAAGAGACCTCCAAGCTCAGCCAGGCCAACCTAGCACCCAGCCCTGGCCAATCAACCAGACCATGGCACTAAGTGCCTCGTCCAGTCTTATCTTGAACACCTTCAGGGACAGTGACTCCACCACCTCTCTGGGCAGCCCATTCCAATGCCAATCACTCTCTTTGTGATGCTCCCTCCTTGAAGGTGTTTAAGGTCAGGCTGGATGAGGCCTTTAACAGCCTGGGCTAGTGGAAGGTTTCTTTGTCCATGGCAGGGGGGTTGGAATTAGGTGCCCTTTAAGGTCCAATCCAACTCAAACCGTTCTATGTGTCTATGAATCATAACCTGAAATAGAACTATTTTAGGTTTAAAGAGACTACACCTTCGGTAGCAGGGAAGCAGTGATACGCAGCATGGGAGTAAATGCAATTAGTTGACATGCTCAGAACAAAGCTGTGCCCAGGGATTTACAAAAACACAGCCTTTAAAGACAAGAAAAATAGCATTTAGTAGCAGCATGTCATTATTATTAAACATTAGACTCCAAGACAAAAGACCATTAGCATCCTAATTTGGCAGTCACTTCTTGTCCTACAACCAAGACAAGTATAATCTATTAAAAAAGAATAAGAAAAGACCTCTGTGACTACAACATTCTAAGATGAAAGTCTACAGCTCTGTGGCACTGAAACAAGCTTTCAAGCTAGCACTCTTGCATGGAAGCAATTACAAGGCATGCATACATGTGTAGTGTACAAAATGGTAACTACCACACATGCAAAGTCATTTAAAGTGCACTAGAGAGCTACACCACTCGTTCTTGGGTCTAATGAGATAAATGATCCATGCAGCAGCAGCTACATCTCTAACCTCATGTACCACACTAGTAATCTTCAATTACCTAGAACCATTGCCCAGACAATGAAACCCCTTTTTCAGCTACTTGAGCTGCTTTGCACTCCTTGGCATCCTGCTTCTGCTGCTTTTCAAAGAGCCATCATAGAAGCACAGAATAGTTTAGGCTGGAAGGGGCTTTAAAGACCATACAGTTCCAACCCTTTCCTATGGGCAGGGACACCTCATATAAAATCAACTTGCTCAAGGGCCTATCCAACCTGGCTCTGAACATTCCCAGGCATGAAGCCTCCACAACTTCCCTGGGCAACCTGTGCCAGTGCCTCAGCATCCTTGTGAAGAAGAATTTCTTCCTAATGGATAATCTGCATCTAACCTCTTCCTTTTTTGAAGCCATTCCCCCTCATCCTGTCACACCATGCCTTTGCCAAAAGTCCTTCTCCAGGTCCCCTGTAGACTCCTTCAGGTACTGGAAGGCTTCTCTAAGGTCTCCCTGGAGTCTTCTCTTTTGCAGGCTGAACAACCCTAACTCTCAGCCTGTCTTCACAGCAGAGGTGCTTTTGTATTATGCAAATAACACTGGAATTGACTGGTTCAGGGACTAACCACAGAATGATATCATGGTCTGGATTATTAAGTTTTTCATAAACACATGAATGTACAACAGAGACTATGAATACAGCATTTTCCTTACTTGCTTTGATCTCAAGACACTTGCACTGAGTTTACCATCTGGATTGTTACACTTTGAAAATATCCAATTCACTTCTAAGTGACATCCACAGAAATACCACCACCACCAAAAAAAGTGTCTTTCCTGCTGTGAATGTGCTGGAACAGTACTAACTCCTCTTTCTTCAACGCTTTTGCACCAACCTCAAGGCAAAGGCTCACTTAGAGGACATTATGGAAATTGCATCAAATTCCATGTGCTAACAACATATGCACTCCAGCAATACAGTTAAGACTGTGTATCATAAAATGGAAAATCCAGGCCTATTTAATCCACTCAGGATCACACTGCAGCAGATAAATAGAATAAGAAAGTAGCTTACAGACAACTACCCAACAGACACTTTACCTTTGACAGAATGAGAAGCTTTATGAAACACTCTGCTTGAACTGCTTAACTATCTACATATTAACATCTAAACATTACCTGCTTCAAGAACACTCAGAATTTAACAACTTTTCCTGCTTTTCAGAGAGGGAGAAATGATAACAAGAGTGAAAGAAACAACCCTCAATCTGCTTTATAAAACTAGTTGCTCATTCAGGCTGGCTACTCCTGTATCTGTAAGGTGATCTGTTAGTCCTACTAACAGAGAGCACATGCTCATGTTTCAGCTCATGGCTTGCTGGAGTGGCATGTAAAATGCCCAGGAGACATCCTTTACTACAATTATAGCTCACCTTCAAGAGCAGTTGGGTTTTGACGTCACGGTAGACCATTATAACCACAAAGAACCCAACTACATTTCCCCATCACCACTTTTAAAGTGGATCTGATTCTATAACCTTCAGAGATCAGCTTAAAACCAGCATTTAGTTATTGAACTACTTATTTTATATTTGGGTGTTGTACAAGAAGCCAGGAAAAGGTTCTGTTCTCAGCTGAGGGAACTGGCTACGGAAAACTGCTGATGCAAAATGAGTATGGACCTTAATCAGGTTATTTTAGACAGTGGCATTTCCCTACCTGTGTTCTAATTCAATTTGTCATTACATCCTTTAGAGATACTTCAAGACACTAAGGTTGTTTCTAAAAGGTTCTTTCACTGTTTTCCTCTAATCCTCATTTCTACTTCTATCTTCATGCACCTCAGTTTATCCCGCACCCCAGACCGTCCAGATAAATCGTACAATCAGTCAGGGTTGGAAGGTACCAGAAGGATCATCCAGTTCCAACCCCCACTGCCATGGGCAGGGACACCTCACACTGCATCTGGCTGTCTAGAGACCCATCCGTCCTGGCCTTAAACACGTCCAGGGATGAGGCTTCCACCATCTCCTTGGACAACCTGTTCCAGATTCTCTCCACCCTCATGCTGAAGAACTTCTTCCTAACATCCAGTCTGAATCTACCTATTTCTAGTTTTGTTCCATTCCTCCCAGTCCTATCACTACCTGGCAGCCTAAAAAAAATGCCTCTCCAGCTTTTTTGTAGCCCCCTTAAGATACTGAAAGGCCACAATAAGGTCACCTTGGAGCCTCCTCCTCTCCAAACTGAACAGACCCAACTCTCAGTCTCTCCTCGCAGCAGAGGTGCTCCAGCCCTCTGAGCATCATGTCAATCTCAAAGTACTCCGCATTTTGATCCTTTCCGGAGCAACCAGCCTGTGACAGTTCACAAGAAAGCCTGGCTGTCAAAAAGCAGCTGTGTACCACTCCCTGAAAAGCAACCCTGCTAACTCAGCACTGCTTTTGAAACCCTCTGCCTTTGTGCTGAGCACTGTGTTCTGCCACCCTGGCCCACGCCGAGTAGAAGGCTACTTCGGTGGGTCACACGAAACCAACTGGAGTTTTGCAGCTAGGGGCCAGATATAGCCATTTGCTTTAAATTCCTATTTTCACTTGACTTCACAAGTTTACAAAGTGACAAGTGAATGCCAGGCTATGAAATTTTTGAGAGTGTGGGGGGAAAAAAAGTGTCACAGCAAAAAGTTTCAGCTGAGATAAAACTGGGAGATACACTCAAGCTGTTTACCAACTTGAGCAGTTTCATGATCTGACTCACAGCAGCTGAACTTTCCCTATCTCCAGACTGTTCTTTTAATCCTTTATCTATTCAGTTAGGAAAACAATAATCAAAAGTGATTTCCAGGACTTAAGAACTAATTCATACTGTACACTTTTATTTCATTAACTGAAAGCAGTTCCAGAGTGATCTGCAGCAGGCTTTAGGTAAAACCTGCTACTAATATATGACTTTTCTCTGTGGAATCAAGATGCTCAGTGAGTAGTCTACTGCAGAAAGCTACAAAAGTTGGAAGAGAAGTTGTATGATGTTGTGAAAAGAAAACATTTGTGGTACTTACTACCACCAACACTCATTCCATGCAATCCTCCTTCCTGCCTCACTCCTCAGACTGCTAGATCTAAAGAGACAAATATGCACAGTTCCTCAAATAGCCTATTTTCACAGCAATCTGGCAGCCCACAGAGCAGGATGATAGTGGACACAGACCTCCCTCTCCTCCTTTCTGAAGCATCTCTTTTTCATTCTTCATTTGTACAACAGTGTTTTGGCAGTGTAAGTATTTTGTGGCAGGGTGCTGCTGGAAAACACTAAAGCCCAGCAAGGCATCCTCTGCTCTGCATTAGAGGGTTGCCTTCTTGTAAACCCTACAAACTCAAACAGGTCATAGGTGCTGAAGGAAAGACTGGATGAGGCACTTAGTGCCATGGTCTGGTTGATTGGCCAGGGCTGGGTGCTAGTTTGGACTGGATGAGTTTGGAGGTCTCTTCCAACCTGGTTGATTATGATTCTATGAACTGGGGCTGTTCAGCCTGGAAAAGAGAAGATTACAGGGAGAGCTTGTAACTACATCTCAGAAACTCAAGAGGTCCTACCCTGCAAATGGGCTGCCTGCAGAGGTGGTGGAGTCACCATCCCTGGAGGTGTTTAAAAGAAGGCTGGATGAGGCACTTAGTGCCATGGTTTAGTCAATTAGAAGGTGTTTGGGATAGGTTGGACTTGGTGATCTTGGTTGTGTGATTCTGTGATTCCATAGGAAAGCTGGGGAGGGAATGTTTAGAAGAGCTTACAGCAACAGGACAAGCTGCAAAGGTTTGAAATTGGAGCACAGGAGATTGAAGTTGGACATGAGGACTCTTTTCCCTTCCTCCTCAATCTGGCCCTGGTCATCCTGATCTAGTTGGAGGTGTCCCTGCTGACTGCACCAGGGGCTGGAAAACGAGAGGCTCAGGGCAGAGCTCATTGCTGTCTGAAGCTACATGAAGGGAGGTTGTAGCCAGCTTGGGTTGGTCTCTTCTCCAAGGCAAACAGCAACAGAACAAGGGGACACAGTCTCAAGCTGTGCCAGGGGAGGTCTAGGCTGGATGTTAGGAGGAAGTTGTTGTCAGAGAGTGATTGGCATTGGAATGGGCTGCCCAGGGAGGTGCTGGAGTTGCTGTCCCTGGAGGTGCTGAAGCAAAGGCTGGATGAGGTACTTAGTGCCATGGTCTGGTTGACCGGCTAGGGCTGGGTGCTAGGTTGGATTGGATGATTTTGGAGGTCTCTTCCATCCTGGTTGATTCTGTGGGATGCCCTTTGAGGGTCCCTTCCAGCCCAATGCAATCTGTGAAGTGCTTTCACAGGTAGCTACAGCAGCCTGCCCGACCCTGGCACTGGGAGTGCAGGACTCCCAGGGCTCTTTACTCAAATGCCCTCCAGTTCCCGGTTCCCATAATCTTTTTTTGTGCACAGAACAAAGTCCTAACAGGCATGCCAGAATGGAAATGGGGATAATGTTCTTTCTATCCGACAGAAATGCCTCTGCAGCTTTTCAGAGCTGGAATACCAGCCATCAGCAAAACACAGGGCTGGTATCTCAAACAGAGTCCAAATTATCTCTGACTCACTGAGCCTTTTCAGGGCTCGCCTCTGCCACTGGGCGACACAAAGATCTTCTGCGCTCTGACACCCCTTTTGTCTTTGTTTTAGAAAAGAAAAATTAAATGCAGGAAGAGAGAATAAGCATCTTGGAGAAGGGGGAAGTACTTCTGTTGCGACAACTGCTTTTGTTTTAAGGCACAAAAAGGTTTCTTTCCCCTTCTGCTCTGCATTGTTGAAGGCAGTTTCGCTATGGATGAGCCCACAGGCCCCTGCAGCAGCTATTTCACTTTCCCTCCCCCTCCCTACTAAATTATGCTAGCTGAAATAAAAGTGGGTAATAAATGTCATTTCTGTACTCTGGAGTAGGCAATGCACCTTTAATA
The DNA here is from genome assembly GCF_015220805.1 of Pogoniulus pusillus. NCBI lineage: Eukaryota > Metazoa > Chordata > Aves > Piciformes > Lybiidae > Pogoniulus > Pogoniulus pusillus. The sequence continues at coordinate 4,780,352 of NC_087297.1, forward strand.
CTTTCCCAAGTATACCAATCTACACAGTAATAAAAAGAAGGATTAAACACTAATCTCTTAGACCCATAATGCATCAACCGACTACACCTGCTAAAATCCAATTTGGTAATTAAAAAAATGTATCTACTCAACAGCCAAAGCAGGAGGCTAAAGGGAAAGCAGAGTCTATGCAGAGAGCTAGCTGCAAACAGTTGCAGAATTCAGGCACTTAACACAAACCTATTTTTATCTTCACTCATTTTTATGTGACCTTAAGCAGCGTAAGAAACAAATACCTACAATTATGGTGCAGCAATTAAAGGGCAGTTTTATTGCTACAGTAATGACTTAAATATCTAGTAAAAGCTAGATAAGCAGCTCTGCCTTTTGGTCTATCTTTAGAAAAGGGGGGGGAAAAGTAGGTTTTTACCATTTTTCCTCCTTTCCCCCCTCTCTGTTAGTAGTAAGGAGAGACAGACTCAGAATAGATGCTTTTATGTGCTCTCTCTGCTCCATGCTCCTGGCCCAAAGGTCTTGTAGGATTCAGGTTTCATCTTTCTTTAGTTTTTCTTCCCTCTATCCTTCCCTGTTACCTTCCTTCCCTCTCCTCTTTCCTTCCCTTCCTTTTCTCTCCCTTACCCCTCCTCTTTCCTTCCTTTTCTTTCCTTTCCTTTCCGTTCCTTTTCCCCTTCTCTCCCCTCCTCTCTTTTCCTCCTCTCCTCTCCTCTCCTCTCCTCTCCTCTCCTCTCCTCTCCTCTCCTCTCCTCTCCTCTCCTCTCCTCTCCTCTCCTCTCCTCTCCTCTCCTCTCCTCTCCTCTCCTCTCCTCTCCTCTCCTCTCCTCTCCTCTCCTCTCCTCTCCTCTCCTCTCCTCTCCTCTCCTCTCCTCTCCTCTCCTCTCCTCTCCTCTCCTCTCCTCTCCTCTCCTCTCCTCTCCTCTCCTCTCCTCTCCTCTCCTCTCCTCTCCCCTCCCCTCCCCTCCCCTCTCCTCTCCTCCCCTTCCCCCTTTTTTCCCTTCATTTCCTTCCCCCTTTTTTCCCTTCATTTCCTTCCCCTTTCCTTTCCTTCCCCTTTCCTTCCCCTTTCCTTCCCCTTTCCTTCCCCTTTCCTTCCCCTTTCCTTTCCTTTCCTTTCCTTTCCTTTCCTTTCCTTTCCTTTCCTTTCCTTTCCTTTCCTTTCCTTTCCTTTCCTTTCCTTTCCTTTCCTTTCCTTTCCTTTCCTTTCCTTTCCTTTCCTTTCCTTTCCTCTCCCCTTCCCCTTCTCTTTCTCATTCCCTCCTCCCCCCATCCTGTTCCTTCCTCTCCCCTTATTCCTTTACTCCTTATTCCACCTCCTCTCCCTCTCAAGGCATTCTGTTTTCCAGATGTTTTTCAAAGTGACTTTATTCCCCGATGCTCCCACTTTTCCTGCCTTCTTGCAACTGTGCTGCTGTCAGAGGTGCCAAAACATTGCTCATTTCAGGCCACACACCTAGGCACAGAGAGCCACTCTCACTGGTGGGCTGCCTTCAAAAAGCAGTAATCAACCAATTAATTGACTGAATAAAAATGCAGGCTCTTGGAACTTCTGTGTAGAGCCAGGACTTGCTGAAATACCAAACAGGCATGGACTTTCAAAGGAGCTGATGATCTGTTTTTCCAGTTGAAGTGGTCAGCAGTTTTCCACAGTGTGCTTAAGCCCCCACACTAAGAGGGGTTTAGGAACAACAAGAGAACACAGGGAGCAGCACGCATGTGTCACGTTTAGCCTGTGTGCCACTTCTTATGATGGAAAAAGCCCCACAACAAAATAAACCCATTAAATTGTAGGACCCCTCAGGCAGAAGTGACTGTTGTGCTTGCATTGCAGCAAAGACAAGTTCCCAGATCTGGCAAAAAGCTGAAAGGCAAGTTGGATGGGGACTTCAGCAATCTGAGCTAGCAGGAGGAGTCTCTGCCCATGGCAGGCAGGTTGGAACTAGATGGTCTTTAAGGCCCCTTCCAACCCAAAACAATCAGAGAATCAACCAGGATGGGAAAGGCCTTCGAGATCAGCAAGTCTAACCTATCACCTTCTGATTAACTAACCCATGGCACTAAGTGCCTCATCCAGTCTCCTTTTAAACACCTCCACGGATAATGACTCCACCACCTCTCCGGGCAGCCCATTCCAATGCCAATCACTCTTGCTGCAAAGAAGTCCTTCCTAACATCCAGCCTGAACCTGCCCTAGCACAGCTTGAGGCTGTGTCCCCTTGTTCTGTTGCTGCTTGCCTGGGAGAAGAGACCAACCCCACCTGGCTCCAGCCTCCTTTCAGGTAGTTGTAGAGATTCTGTGATTCTAGTCACAGAAACACAGGAACATTCCAGTTGGAAAAGCCCCTCAGGATCACCAAGTCCAACCCAAATCCCTACTCTACAAGCTTCACCCTAAACCATATTCCCAAGCACCACATCCAAACAACTTTTAAACACATCCAGGTTGGTGACTCCACAACATCCTTAGGCAGCTCATGCTGATGCTTGGCAGCTCATGCTGATGCTTGACCACTCTTGCTGGGAAAAAATTCTTTCTAATGTTCACCCTAAAGCTACCTAGTCAAAGCTTGAGTCCATTCCCTCTTCTATCATTAATTACCTGTAAGAAGAGACCAGCACCAAAGCCTCCTCAATGTCTTTCAGGAAGCTGTAGACAGTCATGAGGTCTCCCCTCAGCCTCCTCTTCCCCAAACTAAACAGCCTCAGCTTCCTTAGACACTCCTCTGAAGATTTACAATCCAAAATGCAGGATCACTTAACATTTTGCACCTGTACCACTTGCCAGGCTACAGCATCTGTTGCATGGGAGCTCATTTTGCAGTCCTTCCCCTGTGGCCATGGATGCACCAAGGGGAAGGGAACAGCTTGCCCTGAAGTTGCTCTTCAACTTCACAAACCAGCACGCACCTGACTGTGATGAACCTCCACAAACATTAGCACAGCTTCTACTTCATCTCCTTCCACTCTCTATCTGGTGTGGCTTTTGTAACTCCACCACAGGTCACTCAGCAGGCTAAGGTTTCATTTTTTAAAGGCAGAATAATTTTGCATGATTTTAAAAAGGTGTTTAGTCTTCCTCAAGTTACTGTGGCAGCTCAGTGTGCCACTTTTCTTCCTGAAAGATGATTCCTCCTACCTCTGAGGGGAATGTGGAGAACCTCCCAGCCAGTGAAGCTGGACACAGACATAGACACACAGATGTAACTGCACCAGTGTCCCTCCAGCAAAGAGGAGACACAGATGATCTCAAAGCACGTCCAGAAGAGGGACATGAAGATGATCAGAGAGCTGGAGCATATTCCCTATGGGGACAGGCTGAGAGACCTGGGGCTGTTCAGCCTGGAGAAGAGAAGGCTCCAAGGAGACCTCAGAGCAGCCTTCTAGTGTCTGAAGGGGGCTACAAGTAAGCTGGGGAGAGACTTTTTACAAGGGACTGTAACGATAGGATGAGAGGGAATGGACTTTAAACTTGAAGAGGGTTGATTTAGACTGGGTATTAGGAAGAAATTCTTTCCAGTGAGGGTGGTGAGACACTGGAACAGGTTGCCCAGGGAGGTTGTGGAGGTCTCCTCCCCAGAGGTGTTCAAGGCCAGGTTGGCTGCAGCCAGGCTGGTCTCATGGAAGGTGTCCCTGCCCATGGCAGATGAGTTAGAACTGGATGATCTTGGTCTCTTCCAACCCAACCCATTCTATGAATCCATAAATGAATCCTACTATCCACAGCCACTGACTGCCTTTGCAAATGGAAAATGGTGGAAACATTCCTTAGTTGCTTGAACACTGTGCTTCTGTACCCAAAGAGGGCAAGAAACTCTCCAGTTGCCAAAGAGGATGGAAGAAGAGCAGAGGCAGCCCAGCAGCTTTTGCACTGATGTGTTAGATAGCAATAAAAATCATAAATCCCAGGGATTATGCTCTCACTGGATCCTGGCCAATAGGCCTCAGAAAACCAGTTACCATGGCAGCTTGATGTTATCTAGCCAGACCTTGGGGTTTTAATATGATTATTAAACACAGATATCTGACCTTAGAGATCAAAAAGGCACCTGGTGCAGGCTCACAGAGCACACTTCATGGCCAGCCCACAGCAGGGCTTCCCACCACAAAGCAGAGGACTCTCAAAGCTAGGGTGGGATGTCTGACTCATTACAGAGGAGCACCATGGTGTAACTCTAAATGGCTATCCTCTCCCTCTGTGGCTTTCATCGTTTCAAATGGCAAAGGTGACATGCTAATTAATCAGGAATTAATTAATCATTAAAGAGGGAGAAATACCAGGAGAACTGGCAGGAAAATGCCTGATTTTATATACTCGAAGGTACCTCTTTCATTTAGCTGTTTTCACTTGGTAGCTTCTCACTGCATCTGTCTGAGCACCTTCCATTCCCTCTAGATAAAATAAATGTAGATACCTTAAAAATAAATGAAGGAGCACTAGTATCAGCCACCCTACTTCAATTAAGCTAGGTATAGGGACCATGAAGTTCACCTAAACCATCACAGCACCACGTAAAAACCTTCAACTCACTCAGCAGCAAAGAGTATTCAGTCCATGTTTTACATGGTTCTTCTCAAGCTAAAAGAAATTTAATGATCAAGGAAAAAAAACATAATAATACAGTGCTGGAATACTCTGTAGTGACTGGCACTTACTGAATGCTACAGATGATTATTAATTACTTTGATCTTCCTAGCTGACTACCCACACCATGTTCTCCATGAGATGAAAACCATCCATCGCCGCAATAGCACCAAATCTCAACAGCACAAAAGGAAAAGCAAAAGAGGAAGAGTAATTTGGTTGCAGGCTCAAGGGACACCTTATTGCTCTCTACAACTACCTGAAGGGAGGTTGTAGCCAGATGGGAAATGGTCTCTTCTCCAGGCAATCAATGACGGAACAAGAGGGCACAGCCTCAAGCTATGCCAGGGCAGGTTCAGGCTGGATGTTAGGAAGAAGTTCTTCACAGAAAGAGTGATTGGCATGGGAACAGGCTGCCCAGGGAGGTGCTGGAGTCACCATGCCTGGAGGTGCTTAGAAGGAGACTGCATGAGGCACTTAGTGCCATGGGTTAGTGTGCTAGTTCGAGCCTAGCTTGAATGTTTTGGTGAGAAGGATTAGATGACAGACTGCGAAAAACAATGGTGATGTCTACTTCACTCATTGGCTTGCTGAGATGTATAAGAACAAGAATCCAAACATAGATAAGGCACAACTTCTTCTGCTGGGGAGCTCGAAGCTGCATTTTCTTCTCTCTCAAGCCTCTCTGCCGTTTCTCTGACTAATCCACTTTGCTTCCTAACCCCCTGGCTGAACCTCCATTCTTCCTTGGGTCTGGGGTAAGGTTGAGAGGGGTGGGAGAAGGTGGAAGGGTGGTTGGGAGCCCCTCCTGGGGACTCAGGTTTCTGGGAGGGGAGTTGTGTTTCTGTATTACCTTTTCCCTTGTCTATTTCTGTACATAACTGTATATACTGTCACTATCTGCTTGTATATTGTGCTAGCTGTAAATATAAGCTTCATTCAATTCCCAGAGCTGTCTGAGTCTGGTAAGGGTGACTTCCAAAGTGTGGCGGGGCAGGGAACACCCAAACCACCACAGTTAGTTAATAAGAAGGAGGTGGGTGATAGGTTGGACTTGATGATTCTAGAGGTCTTTTCCAACCTGGTCAATTGTGTCATTCTCTGAACCTGAGCTAGAGCCTCCATACACCCAACCTGAGTCTTTCAAATTCAAAGATTTAGGTTGGAAAGGACCCTTGAAGATCAGCTAACTCCAATCCCCCCTGCCATGAGCAAAGACACTGAGCTAGAGCAGGTTGCTTAAGGCCTCATCCAACCTGACCTTGAAATGACTCTTCTATGCAAGGTCCATTTGGCTTTAGGTTAGACAAAGAGCAGCTGCCAGCAGAGTTAGTCTTGTCACTTCGTGTCTGACTGCACGAGAGTGTAAAGTGACCATCATGAGGTCACCTGTGTGCAGCTGACACAGAGTCCAAGCGATGCTGCTCTCCTTCAAGAACATTTACCATTCTTTGTGCATCTCACCTAGGGATTACAAAATTGCAAGGCTCAAATAATCCACTTAAATTCAAATTGGCAGTAATAAAAAAGGTGTTATGCTAGGGGGGACAAAAAAAAACAACCCACAACCCACTGATAAAAAACTGTTTTCTTTGAAAAGGCAGACAAGCGTGGCAGCAGCACAACAAGAGAGCTGGGCTAATACAGGGAAGGGGGGAAAGAAAGGTAATAAAATCAAATCCTCAAATACAATAGAGAGAGAGATGAGGGGAATGCAGACTGGCTTCATTTCAGAGGTAGCTTTCAAAGCAGCCACCACAAAAATGAAGATGTTCTTTAGGATCCCATGCCAAGACAATGCTGTGAAAGTTTATACTATTTTTTTGAGGTGGGTACCTGGTTAGAATTGTAGAATCATAGAATCAAGAAGGACGGAAGAGACCTCCAAGATCATCCAGTCCAGCCTAGCACCCAGCCCTAGCCAACCAGACCATGGCACTAAGTGCCCCAGCCAGGCTTTGCTTCAACAGCTCCAGGGACAGCGACTCCACCACCTCCCTAGGCAGCTGAACAGACTCATTTATCAGCTTCAGGAGAAGAAAGAGGAGATATCCTCAAAATAAACATGAGATCTGCTTTTCTTTTTTCCTTTTCTTTTGCAGTGAACTAATTTTCAGACTGATTCACATGGGGATTTTTCAGCGTTGGAAATGCTTAAATGGTAGGTTGGGATTTCTCTGAAACACAAGCTCTAATTCACAGTAAATAGCAAATTAAGGGGAAGTTGAAGTGTTTGTGTGCTTTTTCATACAGCCCCTTGCACACAGAATCATAGAATGGCCTAGGTGGGAAGGGACCTCAGAGATCACCTGCTCCAAGCTCCCCACCATGGGCAGGGATGCTTCTCAACCAGATTCAGCTGTTCAAGGCCTCATCCAACCTGGCCTTGAATACCTCCAGGGAGGAGGCATCCACAACCTCCCTTAGCAGCCTATTCCAGTGTCTCACCACCCTCATACCAAAGAACTTCTTCCTAATACCCAGTCTAAGCTCACTTCCCTCAGCTTCACACCATTCCCCCTTGTCCTATTCATAGACTTACAGAAAGTCCCTCTCTAGCTCAGAATCACAGACTCATAGAATCAGTCAGTGTTGGAAGAGACCACAAGGATCATCTAGTTCCAATCTCCTGCCAGGGCCAAGGACACCTCACACTAGATCAGGCTGTCCAGAGCCTCACCCAGCCTGACCTTAAACACCTTCAGGGATGGGGCCTCAACCATCTCCCTAGGCAACCTGTTCCAGGCTCTCACTACTCTTATGCTGAAGAACTTCTTCCTAACATCCAGTCTGAATCTACCCATTTCCAGATTTGTTCCATTCCCCCCAGTCCTATCCTTACCTGGCAGCCTAAAAAGTCCCTTCCCAGCTTTCTTGTAGCCCCCTTCAGATACTGAAAGGTCACAATAAGGTCACCTCAGAGCCTTCTCCTCTCCAGACTGAACAGCCCCCACTCCCTTGGTCTATCCTCACAGCAGAGATGCTCCATCCCTCTGATCATCTTTCCTGCAGGATCCCTTCATGTACTAGAAGGCATATCTTTATGTTACCAAAACTGTCAGATTTGGTATCTTTCTGAGCTAGGCAGTCAGGGTCAGGCTTGATGGGACTCTGAGCAGCCTGATCTAGTTGGGGATGTGCCTGCTAAATGAATCAGGGTTGGACTAGATAACCTTTAGAGGTTCCTTCCAACCCAGTGCCTTCTGTGCTTCCTATGATCTTCTGACCCATTTGAAGATGTGCTTCCTATGGTGAAAGCACAAGTTTTTAATGTCTGTGCCTAGACATTCCTGTGGGCCCCGTGAGTGCAAAACACAAGATACTTAACATTCAAATCGTGTCAGATTGGAGTCATGCCTGGAAATGGCAGGGACTTGACTGATTGAACTAGGACTGAACATTCCACTTTTAGCAAAGCCTAAGGATGGGAGCAGGCCATCACCTTTCTGAACTCTTTTGCTGGGTTCAACAGTTACATGAGCTCTGGGATCAAAGATTACAGCTAGAAATACTGCAATGAAAATCCTACAACTGATAATGGCTCCTAAAGGGAATCATTAGGATTCATTTCTGGATGTGGCAATTAACCTATTACTGTCTGAGTCAAGACTATTTTGCTGGTGATCAGTGAGTCAATGTACTCCATGCAGTCTTGACTTCTCAATTATTTGCCCAGACATCCCAAGTTTCTTCTTGAAGATTGCACAGCACCACCCTCCAAAAGCTCAGACTGGAAGTGTCTGGGGTGCAGTAAGAAGAATGCAGACAGCAAGCCAAGGGAGGTTCTCTTCCCCTTCTACTCTGCCTTGGTGAGACCATACCTGGAGTGTCATAGCCAGTTCTGGACTCCCCAGTTCAAGAGGGACGGGGATACACTAGAGAGCATCCAAAGGACACTACAAAGATGATGATGGGAACTGAGAATCTCTGTGATGAGAAAAGGCTGAGAGACCTGGGGCTGTTTATAATCTGAAGAAGAGACAACTGAGAGAATTTAGAGCTCTCAATGGGGTGGGTAGCAAGAGGAAAGGGCCACTTTGTTTTCAGTGCTGTCCTGTGATAGGACAATAGGCAATCAATGGATGGAAACTGGAGCACAGGAAGTTCCACCTCAACAGGAGGAAAAACTGTGAGGGTGCCAGAGCATCAGAGCAGGCTGCCCAAAGAGGCTGTGGAATCTCTTTCTCTGGAGGCTTTCAAGACCCATCTGGATGCGTTCCTGTGTGAAGTGCCCCAGGTGACTCTGTTTTGGCAGGCAGTTGGACTCAGTGACCTCCAGAGGCCACTTCCAACCCCTAACATTCTATGATTCCATGATTATCCCAACAGCCATCAGCATAACGGGACTGATTGCTGACTGAAAAGTCCAGGGTACTGGATGAAAACAGTAGTAACTTCCAACACTTACATGCCTCTAACATGGTCTGAGCACCTGGATAATGGAAATGAACACTCAGCAGTAAGTTGCAGAGTCAGTGCATCACAAAAATGAAACTCCCTCTGCCTTCAGAAGCCCAAGCAGTGTCTCACTATAAATAGGAAGGCATTCCTCACGTTCCTTACCAGAATACTAAATACTCACTTCCAAAAGGAATCTGAATGGAAAAGCCCTGTTGTGACAAACACTTCCACATTTCAATGGCTATTTCAGCTGCCATCTGCATTCCTCTCTATTTTCCTCAAATATTTGAATTCTCAAAAAAGCCACCTGTGGCATTCACTCATCAGAACAAAGATCTCTTTTTCACTTCCTCTCCTCCCCAGACAATGCCAGTTTGCAAAGGCAATACAGCAAGCCATGCTACACTTGCTGTGTACTTCAGACAACACTACCCAGTAATGACCACTGCTATGGGCCTGTTTTTTACTTAGACTAAGTACCATCATGAGCATCTTGCTGACTCGATAGCTCATCTAAGCAGATTCATAACCTATTTAAATGATCGTGGAAGTTAGTCATGGCAAAATTCTTCCCTCTCCTGGTATGTGATGCATTCTTCCTCTCCCATAAATCTCAGACACTTCATATCACCAAGGCAGGTCTTAGTATGCACAGGAAAAGCCTTTTGGTGCATAAATTCAACAGTTTCACCCATGGAGAGAAGACGAAGTCATCCAGCGAGATAACAGACTGAATTTCTGTTGAAACAAAACTGCAGAGCATGAAATAGCAACCTGTCATCAGATGTTGGGAGTCTGATCCTCAGCAGCAGCAGCTAAAACCACTCTCTCCTCCCACCTACGTCTGAGGGAATAGACAACCATCTGCATGCAGGTCTGGCCAGTCCACGCCCTGCAGGCAAGGGCTGGAGTCCATCTCTGCAATGCTGTTCATGTTCTATTTCACTATGTTGCAGGGATGTGCGTTAGGAGGCTTGAATACCAAAAAACCCAAACCACAACAACAAAAAACTCCCAACGACAATGACAACCCCAAAGAACAACAATAAAACCCCCAAACAGCAAAAAAAAAAACCTCTGCAAGAGGGAAGAGTTGGTTTGTGTTTGATCAGAAGTTACAAGAAGCCTGTATCACTAGGGACAAGATGCGGGGGAAGCAGGGCTCACAGGTTTGCGCATGAACGGTAGGGAAAGATGGGATGTAATAGATTCCAAACCAAAGGAGGAGTTTGGCTCTCCTTGGTTCAGAATTCTGGGATGAACTGGAAACATGTCACAGAATTCTGAACACAAAAGCTGAGAGCGTGGGTAGTTGAGCTGGAGTGGCACCAGTCTTAAAACCATGATGGTGCAGTTCCTGGTGGGGACGCCTACCTTCGCAGACAGTGGCTGACCAGCTCTGCGATCTGTGCACCTTGGGAGGTCTGCTGGCAGGAGGATAGGGTGAGCATAGCCTGCCCTTTGATCAATAGAGCTACTGGGGATTGTTTCTCACGTCTTATTCAGCACTGCAGTTTTTCTCCCTACCGCTGCAGCAGGTGAGCCATAGGTACTGTACCTTTCTCCTGATGCTTTTAGTGTTTAAGCTATAATAAAGTATTGAAACTGTACCCAGAGGGGGGTCACCCACATGTGAAAGCGTTCCCTGGTCCCTAAGAACTCAATGGAACACCTCCAAACAACAACAACACCCTCCCCAACAACAACAAACAAACAGCAACAGCAAAAAGCCCACACAACAAAAACCCCAAACAACAAACCCCCCAAACGACAACAAAAACCAACCAACCCCCCAAACAACAAACAACAAAACCCTTAAGCAACAAAAAAACTAACAAACCTCCCAAACAACAAAAAACTCTACAAAACCCCCAAACAACAAAACCCCCAAATAACAAAAACCACACAAAACCCCCAAACAACAACAAAAAACAACCAAACCCCCAAACAACAAACCTCCTAAGCAACAAAAAACCTAACAAACCTCCCAAACAACAAAAACCCTACAAAACCCTCAAACAACAAAACCCCTAAGCAAGCAACAAAAAAAACTAACAAACCTCCCAAACAACAAAACCCTGAAACAATAAATATCAAAACAAAACCCCCAAACAACAAAAGACAACAAACCACCAAAACAAAAACCTAAACAACAACAAAAGACAACAAAACACCAAAACAAAAACCTAAACAACAAACCAAACAAACCCTCCAAACAACAAAACCACCAAACAACAAAAACTAAACAACAAACCCCCAAACAACAAAAAACAACACCCAAACAAAAAAACCCAAACAACAAACCAAGCAAAACCCCAAACAACAAAATCCTACAATACCCCCAAACAAAACCCTACAAAACCCCCAAACAACAAAACCTAAACCACAAAACCCCCAAACAACAACAAAAAAACAACACCCAAACAAAAACCCAAACAACAAACCAAGCAAAACCCCAAACAAAATCCTACAATACCCCCAAACAACAAAACTCTACAAAACCCCCAAATAACAAACTCTCCAAACAACAAACCCCCCCAAACAACACACAACAAACCCCCCTAAAAAACAACAAAACATCTAAACAAAAAACCAAACAAAACCCCAAGCAACAACAACAAAAAAAACTAAGAAAAACAACCAACCCCAAACAAAAAAAAAAACCACTAATGAAAAACCACCCCCAAAAAGCCCCCAAATGTAAGTGGCAGATGTAACCAGCTATGATGTCATAAAAGAATGGTACTGATGTGAAGGTCTAACAGGTGGCTGTGCTTAAAAATGACCATGGAACGTGCAAGTGATGCCACAGATGACAGAGAGCAGCTTAGGTACAGAGAAAGGCATATGGGTAAAATGGAGGTTTCTGGCTTCCAAGCACACTACTTGGCTGCTGTTCCCTATTAGGAGCTAACATGCCAATAAAGTTCTACAGTGCTTTACCTAAATAAATGCAGAAATGCCACTTTTAAGATGCAACTGCTGGCATTTTGCCCACTATAGACATCATTTATTGATTACCAAATGGTATCACCAGTCTAGATACTTTTCCCCCTCAGTTCTTTGTTGCTGGATGTCTCCAACACCACAGCTTTCTTCTTTGAGGACCAAGGAAACAGAATAACTTGAGACATCTGATATTTTAGTCATGCAATAGTGATTTATCTGTGGTACTCAAAAAGTCCTTAGGATGAAAATCAGTAACTGCATTCAATCTATCTACAAATCAGATTCAGCTGCCTCATGTACAGCTGCACAGCTTTGTTTTGACTTCAGCTTGCCTTCAGATCTGAGAGATTCCTGCTCTTTTGCCAAGTATTGCAATGTTAATTTCTTGTAAGTATTAATTAATCTCCCTTTCCTTAATACACTCTGTTTCCATCATGTCTTTTCTTAACCTGCCTTCCATACATAGAATCATAGAATCAACCAGGTTGGAAGAGACCTCCCAGATCATCCTCCAAGTCCAACCTAGCACCCAGCCCTAGCCAATCAACTAGACCATGGCACTAAGTGCCCCATCCAGTCTTCTCTTGAAGACCTCCAGGGACGGTGCCTCCACCACCTCCCTGGGCAGCCCATTCCAATGCCAATCACTCCCTCTGTGAAGAACTTCCTCCTAACATCCAGCCTAGACCTACCCCGGCACACAGTTTTCAACTATGTGTCTTCAAATAGTGTTTGCCATGAAATGTGTCCATGCTGTTTAGGACAATCCTATTGATGCATAGGTACCTGTCTCTTAGGTGCCAGTGAGACCTCTTCTATCATTTTCCCAAAGGGGAAAGATGAGGAGAAAAAAAAAATCTTGGCTCCAAAGGTAGGCAGACACAATGCTCAGCCCAAAATCTTGGTGCAAGGTGATAGAGTCAAGACCAACAGCAATGCCTTAGGAAATGGAACTCCCTCACCTGGGACAGTTTTGTGGTGTTTTAGGAGGTAACAACATGGGATACACCATTTCTTTCTGTTAGTCCATCAAATGCATTCTCCTCATCACAACTAGAGATGCTGGATGAAGAGCAAATGTAACATGCAATGCTGGATGAAGAGCAGATGTAAACTCTTGCTAGCTCTACAAAAGATTCAGAGAAAAAAAATCTTACAGCCATTCTAACAAACAGGCAAAATCTAAACTCAGATTTCCACAAAAGAATCCAGTTTTGGGCTCCCCATTTCAGGAGAGACAAAGATCTGTGGAGAGAGTCCAGCAGAGAGCCATGAGGATGATTCGGGGGGACTTAAGCATCTCCCCTACAGAGTTAAGACTGAGAGCCCTGGGGCTGGTTACTCTGGAGATGTCTGAGAGAAGATCTGATCAATGTGTACAAATCATAGAATTCTATGATTCTATGATCAATGTGTACAAATATCTGAGGGGCAAGTGGCTGAGGCCAAGCTCTTTCCAGTGCTCAGCAGCAATAAGACAAAGAGTAACAGCTACAAACTGGAACAGAGAAGGTTTCACCTCAACATGAGGATAAACTTCTTTGCAGTGAAGGTGACAGAGCCCTGGATCAGGCTGCCCAAAGTTGTGGAGTTTCCTTCCCTGGAGAGTTTCCAAACCTGCCTGGATGCATTCCTGTGTGAACTACCCTGAATGATCCTGCCTTGGCAGGGGGGTTGCACTGGATAATCTCTGGAGGTCCCTTCCAACCTCTAAGATTCTGTGATTCTATGAAATCAGCACAAAGAAACATTGGAGAATAATGAGTAATGAAAAAAAAGGAATGAGGGAAAACAAAGCACTACCCTCAAAACACTGTCCTGAAAACCTGTCACCATTTAAACCATCTTTGTTTTCTTATTTCCAAAGCAGTAAATGAGTATGATTCGTGTCCATGTTTCCTCTCTTGTCAGAGACATTTTCTCTTCGTAGCCTCATCAGGTCAAAAGCATAGTTGAGCCTGTGGTGCTCATTGACCTGAGGGGAAGACAATGATTAAGAATAAAAGAACCTTTGCCATTTCTCTAGATGGAAATGGAAAGGAAACATCTTTCTCCAAATGCCTTTTTGCTCAGGTAGTAGTTTTATTATTAATGCTATGATACTTTCCTTGGTTGTGGTCAGCAGCTGCAGAAAGCTGTGGGTTTCTTCATTACTGTAAGAAAGAAGGCTTTGCCCTTTCCTTTTTTCATCTGAGCCTGATTAACATTTAGAAGGTCTAGTTAAGGAATGTATATAACCCTGAGTTAGAGGACTGGCTCATCAAAACTAAAGACAGCTTTGATACTCTTCAATGCTATGCTGTAAAACATTGCTGCTTTAAAGCTTTAAAAGATGTTTCCTGACATAATACTTCAGTACATTTACTGGACCAACAACCAAGTCCCCATTCTCCATCAGCTCACAAACATCACACACAGGTAGCAATGATTTGATGATTTCCTTTCTTTCCCATGGATGTTAAATTCAGAGAAAACAGAAACACTTCTTGGGGGCTTCACATATATCTACTACATAAAGTGCCCAGTGAAGCAGGCAGGGAAAGAGGCATAATGTCTAACCCCTGCCCCTCTGAATGATGCTTTACTGAGTGATCCTGAGGGGTGGTTGTGGCCAGGAGGAGGTTGCTCTCTTCTCTCAGGTGGCCAGCACCAGAACGAGAGGACACAGCCTCAAGCTGCACCAGGGCAAATTTAGGCTGGAGGTGAGGAGAAAGTTCTTCACTGAGAGAGTCATTGGACACTGGAATGGGCTGCCCGGGGAAGTGGTGGAGTCGCCGTCCCTGGAGCTGTTCAAGGCAAGGTTGGACATGGCACTTGGTGCCATGGTCTAGCCCTGAGCTCTGTGGTAAAGGGTTGGACTTGATGATCTATGAGGTCTCTTCCAACCTTGGTGATACTGTGATATCCCCACTGGGTTAAACAGAAATTTCTCTAGAAAAGCAAAGTGGAGGTTGTGAGATGAGACGTGAAGAGGATCTACTGCTACCAGTGCTAGGGCTGGGCAGTTTTAGGGGGCATAGGACAAGCACAACCTGAGCCTAACAACAAGCAGCTTCTACTGCTATAAGCACTAGAGATCTCTGTCTTTCCAGGCAAGATAAGCCATCCCAGCCTCTCCTCAGAGGAGGCATTTATGCTGTGACACACAAACACACAGCTCCAGAACACAACATCAAAGGACACCCAAACGCTGTAAGCCCCGAGATGTGCAGCGATGCCGCTGCAGGGGCAGCTCTGCCATGCAGGCAGGCCAAGGGGTCAGGCAGGTCAGCAAAATATCAAGGGCAGCAAATTGTTTAGTGACTATTTTGTTTACTGTGCAAGTGGCTTTTGACTAGGAGAGGCTGTAATTCTTCCCAGCTTGCCTTGGGCAGTGAAAGCTATAAAAGCATTTGTACTTGACTGGTGTCTAGGGAAATCAGACCCAGTCCTAGGTCTGTTCCTTTATCCAGTTTGCCAAGTGGCATGCTATCTGTGGCACACTTCTGATATTTCCCTCTCTCTCCCCCTGCCCCAATTATTGCACATAACATATGCAGAATTAAGCATGGCAGTCCAAAAGCAAACAAAAAGCAGGCAACCAAATCCCTCCTACACTCAGGATTTAGCAAGCTGCTTTTGCAAAGGTCTCCCATCTGAGCAAGAACCTGCCCACATCTTCAGAGAAAAACACAATGTCATGCAGATTCCTTGTGGGAATAATCTTTCTCAGCTCAAGATTTGCATGGTAAGTTGAAGGAAGCAATAAATGGCTGAAAACTAAGTTTATTTACAGCTTAGTTAAACGGCAGTCTCCCCTAGCAGGCATTACCAATGATAAACCCAGAAATATGGATTTTTAGACTTTACTGATGAGCCATTACATAGTTTATGCTGCACCATTCTCAGGTGTTAAATGAGGAATTACAACACAGCTGGTGGCAAGAGGGAATTTCAGTAAGAACCTTGAACTATCACTTTATCTCCTTCCTCTCAACCCTTATCTAAGGGAAGGTGCAATTTTGGTTCAAAGTCTTGAAGCCAAATGTAAACTATTACCATCTTTGAAGAACCAGAAAGTGACTTTGGTTAGGAGTGATCTGTTCTGCCAGACAACCAGCAACAGAACAAGAGGACACAGCTTCAAGTTGTGCCAGGGGAGGTCTAGGCTGGATGTTAGGAGGAAGTTGTTGGCAGAGAGAGTGATGAGCATTGGAATGGGCTGCCCAGGGAGGTGGTGGAGTCGCTGTGCCTGGAGGTGTTGAAGCCAAGCCTGGATGGGACACTTAGTGCTATGGTCTGGTTGACTGCCTAGGGCTGGGTGCTAGGTTGGACTGGCTGAGCTTGGAGGTCTCGTCCAACCTGGCTGATTCTATGATTCTATGATCCATTTAACAACCCATCCTTCCCATTAAAAATGGTCATTTTAACACAAAACACTGAAACAATTATTAGATTTTAAATGGTGATTATTAAACCCAACTCCCAAGAGCAACCCAGAGAAAAAAAATGGTTTGTCTTTTAGGCTATCTTGATGGTGTACAGCACAGTAGAACTAATTATAGTTTCCATGCCTTCACCATTACATAACCCAATGCTCACATCAATTTACTATAAACATTACATACACATGAAACAACTGATTTATGGAGCAACTGAACAACTACAGGAGGGCAGCCACAATATTAGGGTGGATTTAAGCAAGATCTGAAAAGCCTAAACCAATCAGCCACAGCCTGTTAATATAGGAAGTCACATTCAATCCACCTGAAGTTCTTACAAGTCTATAAAAAACTCTCAAAGTTAAGAAAAGGAAACAAGGTAAGGTTCCTTTTCCCCTTCCTCCCCAACTTCCAGGCATTATTTATGCTGTTAAAATTGTTGGATGGCATCTAGTGGGTGGTGAGACACTGGCACAGGTTGCCCAGGGAGGTCGTGGAGCACAGAATCACCCAACGTTGATCAACGTTGGGTGATTCTGTGCTCCACGACCTCCCTGGAGGTGTTCAAGACCAGGCTGGATGAGGTCTTGAGTGACTTGTTCTAGTGGGAGGCGTCCCTGGAACCACTGGAACAGGTTGCCCAGGGAGGTTGATGAGCACAGAATCTGATTCTGTGCTCCACAATCTCCCTGGAGATGTTCAAGACCAGGCTGGATGTTCAAGGCCAGGTTGCCCAGGGAGGTTGTGGAGCACAGAATCACCTAATGTGATCAAAGATCACTTTGGGTGATTTTGTGCTCCACAACCTCCCTGGAGCTGTTCAAAGACAGGTTAGATGAGGCCTTGAACAACTTGTTCTAGTGGGAGGTGTACCTGCCTGTGGTGGGGGGTTGGAACAGGATGAGCTTTAAGGTCCCTTCCAACCTAAACCATTCTGTGATTCATTCTAGTGGAAATCTGGGATAATGTTTCTGTTTTTTTCAAAGAAAGGCCAAAGATTGGAAGTGTTGAAGTAACCTTGGTGTTATTTAGACTTTGCTTTAAATGAGGGAAGAGAAGACAGCCTGAAAAGAGAAATGCAGGAGTTTTCACTCGTGATTTCATTTGAAAAGTGAAAGAAAAAACCCTTCTTGGACAAGCTTCTCACATGGATACTTAATAAAGAAATAAATCACCCACACACATCCACAGACTTTGCAAAGCAAAGCTCCTCTCTTTGCAAAGAAAGTGCTGAAGGGAAGCAAGCAGACAGCAGAAACCTCTCTGTGCTGCACACTGGTATGGAATTGGGAGAGTCTGGTGTGTGTGAGAACTGCGAGGCTGCATCCCAGCAGAATCAGAAGGAGCTATGACACTTTTCCTGATGCATGGAATGTTTCTATCCAACTCCTGTGGCCCTTCCAAAAATTTCTCAAGGCTAACAGAAAAAGAGGGGGGGGGGAATTAAACCCCAAGACTGACAAAGCACGAAGCATGTCCCAGGCTCTCCCTTTCCTGCTAGTATACTCCCTTGCTCCTCAGGCAGCTCTGCAGTGAACTTGCTGGAAAACCAGAGCAAGTGTTTCTTAGCATATCAGTACTTGAAAGAGACCTACAGGCAGGCTGGGAAGGGACTCTTTAGAAGAGCCTGTGGTCATAGGATGAGCAGCAGTGGTTTGAAACTGGAGCAGAGCAGATTTAACTTGGACATTAGCAGGAAGTTCTGCACAATGAGAGTGGTGAAATAGTGGAACAGGCTGCCCAGAGATGTGCTTGAGGCCCCATCCCTGGAGATATTCAAGATGTTAACATGGCCCTGGGCAGCCTGCTCCAGTTGGCAGCGTCCCTGCTGAGTGCAAAGGGCTGGGCAAGATGACCTTTGAGGGTCTCCTTCAATCTGATGCAATCTATGAATCTGTGCCAACAAAATTAAAGGAATATCCAACTGGTGCCACCAACCACACACAGGCAAGGGGGAAATGCTTCTGCCAGGTTAGTTATGGTCTTGGTCCCACATGTGGGCTGCTCTCATCCGATCCACTGCAGGCTACAGGTCCACTAATACTTAATCCCAGACCTTTCTTACTGTCTACAGGCAGCTCCTTACTTATCCTATCAACTACATCAATACGACGCTTGCAGAAGTCAATTTTATCTTTAAGATGCTGGATTCTGCCATACAAATAAATTAATGGCCCACAACAAACACTAAGTGGATGCAGCATCTGAGATGAATTTGAAGGTTTATGTAACAAGGAGAGCTGACATAAGGTCCTCAAAATAAAGCTCTCTCGGCACATAGAAAATGTTTCCTATCTAGATGTTTATCTATGTATTTTTACAGCACACTGAGGTTGCCAAAAGAACAAAACTGCAGCCACTCAAGCAGGAATCTGCCATGAGAAAATGGTGTTTCCTCCTCTTCTTCTGTCTCAGCATATGGGTCTGAACCATTTCTGAGAGTGGCAGCAGGGAAAACAGCTGCTCTACTCCTACAGATGCCTATGCTAACTACCTTGACAAGACCCATTGCAGGGCTGAAGTGGTGTTCTTGACTCTCACAGCTATAAACCACAAATAATTACATTAACTTCACTTCAGCCAAAGGAGATCAGTCTTGGATCCAGCTTCTCCCAGGCAACTGTGAGGAAACAGAACAACTGCAATCCTCAAAGCCCCTGATCTCATGGGAGACAACACGTGCTGCCCTTGGAACCCTATTTCATCACCAGCTTTCTCTAAGCAAGTGGCAGAGCAGTTACACAGCAGGGGACACAGAGGCCACAGTTGTGGGGCAGATGAGCACTGGAAAAGGACTGTGATGCTGCTACTGCCCAGAGGACACATACCCTACAGGACCTCCCCCCCCTGCTCCATGTTCTGCAGATTTGCAACTCTGCAAGCTGAAAAAAAATATACACAAATCCTAAAACTGTGAGTAAGTTAAATATCTAAACTTCTATTTGAAGCCAGCAATCATTCCAGAAGGCAGCACACACGAGCAACAAAGAGCAGGCAGAACACAAGATTCAGTACATCTCTATTCAGTGGCAGGAAGGCATCTATTATCAGATGCAGAATGGGCATGGAATGCAAAGAAAGCCAGCACTGTGGCAGGCCTTACTGGGAACATCCTAACTGCTCCCTAAGGCTATTCAAAGAAAGATGAGCTGGGACAACCCCAAAAGAGTATCCTTAGAACCGATGAAGCAAAGCTTAACTCTTAGGCTAACAGAGAAAGCACATCAAGTACCTAGGAAGCACCCAGAAAACTCCTGGATTAAAAGCAGCTCCAGGTTGGCCTTCACAGCTCATCTCAGCAAGCTGACTACAGAGCAGCAGTGAAAGATGCAGTCAGCCTTTTAGGCATGGTTGTCTTGGAGACACCAGAACACACTGTATTGATGACAAAGGAAACAAAAAGCTGGATGCACTTTCTAAGGCTTTTTAGCCTGCTCTCTTTCATGCGGAGTTTGCGAAGGAGGGCCTCCCTGGGATGGGTATGTGGAGAATGCTGGCAGCAGGATCAGCTCATTGAGGAAGAAATCCACTCTTGCTTGGACAGTGTTCTGTGCAGCCCCAGAGCAGCCTTTACTCACAGGAAAATGGGATGTGGATGCTCCAGCAAACAAGGCTCACGTTTGCTCCCTTTGAAGATTTTGTTCTGTATGAGTTTTAAACCCTTCCACCTAAGGATCTTTAAGAGAAATAAAGCAATCAGTTGTCTCCTGGCTTGTGCAAGGGCCTTGGAGCTGCTGTGGGAACCTTCTGCATTTTGATAGATTCACTGAATGCTTTGGGAGTCGTTTGGATGTGGTGCTTAAGGATATGGTTTAAGGTAATCTTGTGGAGTAGGGTTATAGATTGGACTTGGTGATTCTGAGGGGCTTTGCCAACCTGCATGTTTCTGTGATTCTGTGATTAGAAGAGACCTTTAAAGATAATTTAGTTTCAACACCTTCCACTAACCCAAGTTGCTAAAGGCTTCATGCAACCTGGCTTTGAACACCTTCAGGGAAAAGGCATCCACAACCTCCCTGGGCAACCTGTTCCAGTGTCTTACCACCCTCACTGGAAAGAATCTCTTCCTAATCTCCAGTCTAAATCTGCCCTCCTCAAGCTTCGATCCATTCCCTCTCATCCTATCACTACAAATCATATAATGGTTTAGGTTGGAAGGGACCTCAAAGCTCAGCCAGTTCCAAACCCCTGCCATAGGCAGGGACACCTCCCACTAGAACACCTCATCCAACCTGGCCTTGAAGACCTCCAGGGAGGCTGTGGAGCACAGAATCACCAAATGTGATCAGAGATCACATTTGGTGATTCTGTGCTCCACAACCTCCCTGGGCAACCTGTGTCAGTGTCCCACCACCCTCACTGCATCCTTACAAAAAGTCCCTTTCTGGCTTTCTTGTAGGATCCCTTCAGGTATTGGAAGTGTTTCTCCAAGTGGTCTTCTGTTAGGTTCCTTCCAAACTACATAGGCAGACATTCAGCATTGTTACTTGGAGGTAACAGGGCCACAATACTCCCATCAGCTAGCACAGGAATGGTCAGTGGCACTTAGGCTGTAAAAATAAACCAAACAAGTTCTACCTTGATGTAACTGAGATATGCTCAGGGAAGAATTTCAATGGAAGTTCATTTTTTAAAGAGACTACAAACAGCAAATTCTTCCTATTCAATTACTGAGTAACTCTTGTAATGTAATAGATCCACACCAGGCTGTCAGACCCCAGCTCTGGGAGGAGATAAGGCCAAGCACGTAATTCTTGCCCCCTTTAACCTGCTTGGAGAGGATGGATATTACCATGAAGCAGCACTCAGTCTGAATGGACCTCTTCGATGCTGCACTGTAAGATGTGCATCGTGTACAAGAACCTTTTCAATTTGTTGTCCTTTTCATGGGTAATGCAATTCACACCTACATCAGAGGATGCCATGACAACAATAATAACTACTGCCTTGAGATACACACTGTCACATGCACCTACCTGCCCTTGAGTTACACCTGAACACTTCAGTCTAGCTGCACAGAGGGGCAACACAAGGGTCAAAACATCTCTTGAGAGGGTTCTGGCTCCACCTCCACACCTAAACCTCTTGCAGGGCAGGTGTGATACTGACTGTTACTGGCAAAGAAAGCACAGGAGCTGGAGCTGTTTCTCACCAAAAGAAAGGAGAGGAAGGTCTCACCCTGCTGCAGGTCCCCTGCTTGCAGGAATGTATATAAATTTTCTGATTTCATGGGCTGCTGACTCATGTATGTCCACTTCCACATTCTGTGAGGACACCACAAATTGTGCACGACAGAACAACACTTGGTTCTGACTGACAGCAGGATAGGTGAAGATGAGATGAGCAGGGGAAAATTGATAATTTTCCACATCATAACCTCCTCCTCCTCCTTTGTCATGCTGCTCTCCTCTTTTGTCTGTACAGTGGATTGAAAAGGAGGGATGAGTGAGACTATGAAAAGGTAGGTGTTAACTCCTTGCCTTCCCAGTCTGTTCTGAGGGGTTACAGAATAGGCAGGTAATAGGTACCTGACAAGGGGATATCTATTGGCATAATCAGCACCACCATCATCAAGTCTTAGAAGACTTCTCCACATGTAAACATAAACCCACCCATTTTAGTAGTAAGATGATTGCTACCCTTGGAGAAGTGAAGTGGCTACAGCAGAAAGCCTGGGTGTAGCAGTTGAAGATCTAATGCTCTATTTTGATTCTAAATTATAAGCAAGAGGGAAGAACTTTCTGGACATTCTTATGACTGTAGAGGGGATGAGCAGGGCATTGGTTGTAAAAGGAAATGATGGTCAAGTCTCTATCAGTCTCTGGTTTGCTAATTGGTACAAAAGGCAAATGTAGAAGCAGGTGGGGCTGGGCTCTTCTGCCGGGCAAGCAGCAAGGGAACAAAGGGACACAGTCTCAAATTGTGCCAGAGGAGGTCTAGGCTGGATGTTAGGAGGAAGTTGTTGTCAGAGAGAGTGATTGGCATTGGAATGGGCTGCCCGGGAGGTGGTGGAGTTGTCGTCCCTGAGGTGTTGAAGCAAAGCCTGGCTGGGGCACTTAGTGCCATGGTCTGGTTGACAGGATAGGGCTGGGTGCTAGGTTGGACTGGATGAGCTTGGAGGTCTCTTCCAACCTGCTTGATTCTATGATTCTGTAATTTCTCACTCTTTGTTCCCTTTGCCTTCTGCCTTCCACCTCCTCCACTGCTCCTCTGTGCATGGCTAAATGCTAACCTTGACTGACCAGATAACACCTGAGACCTTGCTGGTTTTCTTTCTTAGGGGAGAGAAGGAGGTGTTATTGGCCCCTTCTGGGCTTTCTTTGCCCAGGGGGCAGGATTGGATTTCTGTATTATTTCTAAGTTGTAAATAATTGTATATAACTGCAAATACATTTTGCATATATGCTTGTAAATTGAGCTTGCTGTGAAACGTGGCTTTCTCTTACTTCCAAGCCATCTGAGGTGGTCTGGTACATTTTATTTGAGGGGGTAATTTCTCAAACCCACCACATTTGTTTTTCTCAACCCTCCACACTGAGTCAAATGATGCAAGACACTCAATGGGATGAGATCAACAGCTGCTGGTGTATATCCAAATCAGATCTACCTATGCAATAAAGCAGTGTTAGATCACCAACTCGCTTCACTTTGGCCCATCTGTCCTGCCACTAAATGCAAACCAGTATATTGTACTAGCAGAACTGCTGACAGCAGCTGTGGCTTTTGGGACCACTGCAAATCATACTATTTATAGAGACCAGAATATGGATTTGGCATCTCATTCCAGGCATCTCATAACTTGGGTGTATCCAGGCCAGGCCAAACATCATCAAGGCAGGGTAAGTCTCAATTGGAGAGCTTGTGATTTCAGCAAGGCTAACAAACAAATCCAAAACTCCTGTCCTCTCTGTAAACTGCACCCCAAATGTCACCCAGAACATTGGCTGAGTGTGCCCAGCTTAGTCTGTGATGGGTGCTTTACTGTTAAGGATATAGCAGTCTCCAGCAACACCCTGCAGAGGCAAGCCTCAAACATGACAAACTGTATCCATGTCAGCTATCCCTCTTCACACTCAGCACAAAGCTACTTAACTGGCTGAGGCTGCCAAGTCCCCTTTTTATTATGACTATAATGTCATGGCTCCATACTTGAAACAAAAGAGATCTACCCAGCATCCCAGGTTTTCTTGGGTACAAGCCAAAAATCCCAGGAATCTGGACTGACCTCTTATGGCTGCAGCATCCTAATGACCAAGGCTTGGTTTTCTTTCTGCAGTGCAGTCTTTGACTTGCCAATCATCTGTGTAATGCAAATCTGCCACCACTGCCTTAAAAGACTTCAGCAACCTAAGTACAAATATGAAAACTCCAATAGTTTCCCAGGCTGGGCTCATCTGCGAGGAATAAAAAGTCTCTTTGATGCATCATTTAGGGTTTGTTTGATGAGTAAATTGATACACTCCCTGTACAGATGACCTATTCTTTGATGTAGGTACCTCAAAGAATCATAGAATGGTCTGGGTTGGAAGAGACCTCCAAAGGTCATCCAGTCCAACCCCTTCTGCAGTAAGCAGGGACATCCTCAGCTAGATCAGGCTGCCCAGAGCCTTGCCAAGCCTTACTTTGAATATATCCAGTAACACTACACTTTCTGTGACAGTATTTCAGCAAGATTTAGGAATAATTCTATTCCCTCACTTAGTAAAATTAAAACTCCAGATATCCAAGAGTGAACACCAGTGCAAGATCCTGCACCCCACTGAGGGGTCCTGTGATACAGAGAGAGGTGAACTTTGCACTCTTAGTATCAGGATGATCTTGGAGGTCTTTTTCAACCAAGACAACTCCACAATTCTATGATTCCTCCTGTGAAGTTCACAGGAACTGAATGGTCCAAGCTGTGCTATCCCCACTTTGAACACTGATCTCAACAGGCTTGGAAACACAAGTATGTTTTGCTGATGATGCATGAGGCTGAGCATTCCCTGGCTGCCAAGGGAGGTGGTGGAGTCGCCATCCCTGGAGGTGTTCAAGAAGAGCCTGGATGGGGCACTTAGTGCCATGGTCTGGTTGTCTGGATAGGGCTGGGTGCTAGGTTGGGCTGGATGAGCTTGGAGCTCTCTTCCAACCTGGCAGATTCTATGAATTCTATGAAACATACAAACATTCCTTCTTAATCCACACCACATTTAAAATAATCCATATTAGACAAGATTCACCTAGCAAACAACAGCATCTACTCTGTGAAGCTGCACTAGAGATGTTCCAAGAGGCAGGCAGAGCAAGCAGAGGATGAGCAAGCTAGCCACTTGCCTACATTTTTGCATCAAAAAGCACTTTGCAGGTTTGATGCCCATCCACTACCTGCCTCATTCTTTCACAGGATGCTCTCAAATGCTGCTAAGAATTGAGACACGAGATGTTGCCACACATCAAATCCATCTGGTAAAACAATTACAGAACAGCTATGACGCACACCTCTGGTAAGGGAATTTTTAGCTAGCCCCTTGCTTGGTCCTAAATCCAATTCAAAAACCTCAAAACCAGACAGAAGTCTCCTGACTCTCAGAAATGAAAAAAAAAAATATTGTTGAAAGTTCTGATCCTTCTTTTCTGACAAACTATAATTAAGATCTTCTACCACATCTATTTCTGGCCAGATGCAGTTGAAAAGATAACATATTTTTACTGACAGCTGAACTCTTCTATTGTGCCCATGCCACACTGGACCTCTATTAAAACTATTTCACCATAGCAAAGCTGGGGAAGAGCAAATTAGAGGTTAGCTCCTTAGAGAGCATTACCCTCTGCCCTAGATGGACATTCAGAGTGTATCACTGCAGCTCACTTTAGCAGACCTTTTGCAAGGGTCTGTGCTCCTCCATGTAGCTGATGTACAGAGACTGCCAAATTTCAGTGGCTACTGACCCTGACTACCATGTTCTGGTACAACAAAATCTACAATCAACAACAACAATAAAAAAAAGGATCTAACTGGAAGAGCTAAAACATGGAATAATTTATTCCTTCCTTTTCTAATGGAAAAGAATGAAGACACACAGCTACTAACATCAGTTCACACAACAGTTTGGGTTGGAAAGGACCTTTAAGATCACCTAGTTCTGACCTCCCTGCCATGGGTAGGGACACCTTCCACTAGCCCATCTTCCTCAAGGCCTCATCCAACCTGGCCTTGAACACCTCCAGGCAGAGGGTATCCATAACCTTCCTGGGCAACCTGTTCCAGTGTCTCACCACTCTCACTCTGAAGAATTTCTTCCTAATCTCCAGTCTCCATCTCCCCTCTTCCAGCTCAAAGCCATTGACTCTCATCCTATCACCACAAGCCCTTGCAAAATGTCCCTTTCCAGCTTTCTTGCAGGCCCCTTTGTGTACTGGAAGGCTGCTCTAAGGTTTCTCCAGGGCCTTCTCTTCTCCAGGCTGTCCCCAGGAGGGAGGTTCTCCAGCCCCCTGATCATCTCGTTGTGGCCTCTTCTGAACCCACTCCAACAGTTCCATGTCCTTCTCATGTCACGAGCACCAGAGCTGGATGCAGTACTCCAGGTGAGGCTCTCATGAGAGCATCTGGACAGTAAAGCTCTCTCTGTTTTCTAGATGAGTGATCAATAGCCATTTGGCTGCACCTTCACAAGACAGGTGCCCCAACAAAAATAGCTGCATTCCAACATATTGAAACTTTTGTTATCAAGTAGAACAGGTCTTTGCAGCAATAATCCACTTGCTTCCATTGCTCCATTTGATGTGAATTCTGTTCCTTATTTAGACTTCACCACTAAGGGCTGCATGCTTTATGGATACAATTCTACATGCAGATCTGTTTCCAATTTTCCAAAGCCAAACCTTCATCTTAACAGATGAGGTCAGAATTACAGGCACAAAGGGGGACTCATGGTGGAATGACATTTGTAATGTAAACACACACAGAGTCCTACACCACACAATCAAAAAGCTATTTTGCAGCCTCAGCTAACACCAATCACTATGAGGTCATTCGTAGGATTTGACTGGAAAGCAAAGCCTGAACCAGTAAAATTCTTTCTGTATTAAAACAAATACTCTCAGCTGACAGGACTACTTATATGCTAGAACAGGACACATGTAGAAATCTCTGTGCAGATGCAGTCCTGGACTGTTAATGCATGCCTGTATTCACACAGTAGCCAAAATGCTGAAGTTTTATGCTCCTGCTGCTAAGATCACTGTTATAGCTCTGGCTGGTATTTACATCCACGCTGTTCCTGTGGTGGAAACTGGCAGGATAAAAGATCTGGTAGGAGATGCTAGTAAAAAAGGGACCTATGATTATTTTATTCAGTTATCTGCTGCCAAAATAGCAAAAGACCCCACTTCAAACTCATCAGTGCAGGCTCACAATACTATATTTTAACACTGCTTCCTCTAGCTTATCTTCCCCTTACTTTTTAAACCTGTGTATTATGTCCCTTCCTCATTTTCTCCAGCTAAATCCCTTTTCTATTGTGCAGATGCATGAAAAGCAGAAGGAGCCTGTATTCCTGCAATGGGATTGTGTCAGGGAAGCAGAAGGGAGTTCACTAGAATTATATACTGTCAGCTCTGCTCTACTCCCACCGACGCACACAGAGTCGTCCTGTACAGGAGGGAAGAATGAGGCAAAGCTCTAGCACACAGAAAATATGTATAGGGAGGGAGAAAAAGCAAAATGGGAATCCTGGCATATAATAAATTTTGGAGAGGCTGACTGTGTGCACAATAGCTGGCTAAGCAAAGGAACAGGAATGCAGGCTCCACAATCAATGCTCTTCAGTCTCCTTCCAACCGACAGGCGTGGGTAACGCAGGGAGCTGGGGGTAAATCACTCCTTAAGCTCAAACAAACTATACATTAACAATTAAATGTTTTTCCCCTCTAGTGCAATACTCGTAACATCAAGTTTGACAGGTTGCTTTTTAACTAAAGACACAGCTAAATACCACTCACAGAAGAGATCTGGTTGCCTGTGATGCTCTTAAAGGCTCAGAACCACTTCACTTCTGACAGGAGACTCATTCAAGTTTCTGATGGATCAGAATCTTAGTTTCAAAATAATCTCAACATTTAAAACTTCAGAATATGCAGGTTACTGCTACAGTTACTTCAGAGTGGCCACATTCCTCCATTAGAAGGTCTCTGGTAAAGTGTCAATGTTTGCTTGTAAGGCTGCTGGGAAAGTTTGATTTTTCACAGACTGTAATTGGTAGCAAAAGCTCAATTTCCATTTTGAGAGCAGAACACAGGAATAAATGACACTGAATTGAAATTTTACCCAAAGACAAGTACTAGCTACAGGAGAGAACTTCACATACATCCAAAGGGACCTTTCAAGAAGCATGTTTTCAGAATTGCAGTTTACTTCTAGCAGAGTGATCCTGGTAGCAGTTGGGGATACAGAAAAACCACTAGAACGGACTCAGAATGTAAAACAAGGTTTTGCTCTATCTCAGGTCATTTGCACTGACTCTACATACACACACATAATAAATACATATAGATGTGTACCAATGCCTTAAAACACTGAGTGCTATTTATCCCAGCCCTAGGTGAACTCTGTACTTAAATCCTTGGTGTGGGGTTGCTGTTGATGCTGTTGTATCCATGCAAAGGCTTCAGCTTCCAGAAAGTATCTGGCATGTGTTTCGCTTCATTCTCTACTAAACTTATCAAAGAAACACTTTAAAGATGGCAATGAGTGGCTGAAGATGGTGGAATTCACTTCAGTCAAATGCAGTAAGTCCAAATGACTCATCATCTGGATGCTTTCTGTGCTGAGCTGAAAGACAAATTCCTTTCTGAAAGGGTTAAGACAGGCTGGGCAAAACGCGAACTAAAATCACTGGGGAGGAAATATGAACTAGATGCTTTAAGGGGTTAAGCTGTGTAAGAAGTATCTATCATTAGGCCAACTCACAGAGCTTTAAAATGTGACACAAGATTTGGGGCACACAAACCTCTTTTTGTCTTGCAGCTCCTGGCAGAGACATGCTCAGCAGGGCAAGCATTCTTATTTTGGAGCTAAGGAAAGAGGAGCACACAAAGTCAAAAGATTTGCTCAGGGCTACTCTGCAAATCAGCAGCAACTAAGATCAAAGATCAAGTAGTTCTGGATCTATGGTTGGAGGGCTCCCTCCCCAGCCAACATCACTTCTTTCAGACTCCTGGAGTGCTTGCACTGAACAGACACTTGTGGAAGGGCCTTAAGTGAGTTTTTGCCAAGCCACGTTTCAATCATGAAGGTACTTTGGTGTTATGCACCAGATGAACACATTGGCTTCTTCTCTGGAGATGTTCAGAACCTGCCTGGATGAGTTTCTGTGTGACATACTCTAAGTGACCCAGCTCTAGCAGGGGGGGTGATAGTCACCATCCCTGAAAGTGTTCAAGAAAAGACTGGATGAGGCATTTAGTGCCATGGTCTAGAAGACTGGATAGGGACGGGATGAGCTTGGAGGTCTCTTCCAACCTGGTTGATTCTATGACTCTATGATACTTCAAGCTCTTTTCCAACCCCTAACAGCCTCTGAAATTAAACTGCATCAATCTGAGCTACAGGAAGCCCCCATGCTCCAACACCAGTTTGTATGGCTTTAAAATGGCCTAACCCACCTGTAAGCTACAAGAAGACCCCCATGCTCCAACACCAATTTGTATGGCTTTAAAATGGTCTAACCCACCTGTAAGCTACATGAAGACCTCATGCTCTAACATCAATTTGTATGGCTTTAAACTGGCCTAACCCACCTGTAAGCTACATGAAGACCCCAAGCTCTAACATCAATTTGTATGGCTTTAAACTGGCCTAACCCACCTGTAAGCTACATGAAGACCCCATGCTCTAACATCAATTTGTATGGCTTTAAACTGGCCTAACCCACCTATAAGCTACATGAAGACCCCAAGCTCTAACATCAATTTGTATGGCTTTAAACTGGCCCAACCCACCTGTAAGCTACAGGAAGACCCCCATGCTCCATAACTAATTTGTATGGCTTTAAAATGACCTAACCCACCTGTAAGCTACAAGAAGACCCCCATGCTCCATAACTAATTTGTATGGCTTTAAAATGACCTAACCCACCTGTAAGCTACAGGAAGACCCCCATGCTCCATAACTAATTTGTATGGCTCTAAAATGACCTAACCCACCTGTAAGCTACATGAAGACCCCCATGCCCCAACACCAATTTGTATGGCTTTAAAATGGTCTAATTCACCTGTAAGCTACAAGAAGACCCCCATGCTCCAACACCAATTTGTATGGCTTTAAAATGGTCTAACCCACCTGTAAGCTACAGGAAGACCCCCATGCTCCAACACCAATTTGTATGGCTTTACAATGGTCTAAGCCACCTGTGCAAGTCTCTCCATACAGTCAGTGAAGAGGCACTGCAAGGAGAAACAAGGGGGGGGTTTTAAGTTGGTCTGGGGTTTTCAAGTAACAATTATAACCTCAGACTGAAACAGATTTGTTCTTAATAAGATTAACTGAAACAAGAGCCTGGTTTTCGGCAGTGCTTCTGAAAAGGAGAGAGTGAGTCAGTACAGATCAGAAGTGGTTTCTACACAGAGATATCCAGAGGGGAAAATCACTGAAAGATTTGTTTACAGTTCTGAGGCTGAGACTGCCTACAGGTACAGAGCGGAGATGAGAATTAGCGGCTGAGGGTGACTGGGCTTTCAAAAGTCTCTAATCTGATCTAGCCCTGCCAGTGAGCTATAGCTGCAGAGCTGCATACTCACCCCTCGGGGCCTCAGACATGAGTCCTGACCTTGACTGGCCACCAGCTGGCCTGGCAAAGACTCCTGTCCCCAGCCAGATGATACGCCCACGGTGTGGGTCACAATTAGCGCTGCCACTTGACGAGGAGCGACGTCGTCTCCAGTTTGCCTTGCAGTTGATGGGCACAAACAAAAAGCTTCCCATAAACTGTTGAGCAGTACCCAACTGAGCAGGAAGAATCCAGAGGGAAGCTTTAATAGGCCATTGAAGAGAACTGTGAAGAGCTAAGGATGGAATGGCAAGAGAAATAATAGTGGGAGAAGGGAAAATGAGGGCATAAGGTCTAATCTGGGAAGCTGTGC
This sequence comes from Pogoniulus pusillus, assembly GCF_015220805.1. Lineage (NCBI taxonomy): Eukaryota > Metazoa > Chordata > Aves > Piciformes > Lybiidae > Pogoniulus > Pogoniulus pusillus. The sequence goes on from NC_087297.1 coordinate 4,810,817, forward strand.
CAGTTGGAAGCAGGAAGGAGCTAGTGCTGGAAAGCAGAGGTCACAACACGATTTTTGGAGTGATGAATCAGATAAAAATACCAGGTTGCTGCTGAGCTGAGCCCGTGATGCATTTAGCTCCTTTCAGATACACCTGAACTGCCCCAGCATTTCACCGTGCTCCCCACTCACTGCCTGCAGACAGCAGCACACTCAGCCACCAGCTCCCACTCCCCTTCCAGCCACAAGGCCCCACAAAGCCATGCTCAAACATTCAACCACAGACTGCCAACTGCTTTACCATATCCTCCTCTTTCCATACCCCCCCAAGATCCATCTCTAAAAGCCAAGCCTAACAACTGGAGCTGATGACACTTAGAGTGGACAGGATGGGAAACAACAGCTCTCCACAGAGCACTGCCTACACGGCACAGAGGCTCTGCTTCACTCCTGGTGCAACCTCAGGGTGCCACAGTGGCAGGGAAGCTATTAAGGCTAACCAGCATTGAGCAAAGCTAAGTTAGAAGACTTAGAGTTTCCAATTCATACATTTACCATGTATGGAAGAAAAGTGACTTGTGATTACAGAGGGAGAAGATGTGGAAAAGATGCCATCAACCTTTTTTTCCTGGTTTTTTGAACCATGGCATAGATTTCTTCTGTTGCTAAGATCTGACATAACCACTGAAGCCACTGAAAATACACCATTCCTCTCAAAATGCTTGAGTAGCCAGCCAAAACATGAATTTGGACAACTATGAAAAGGCACTTCCCAATTAGGAACCTTCTAGGTTTAGAAGAGTACCAGCTGCTGACTATTTGCTGCAGAAGACATGTTATCTGGCACTCCTAGTCTCAGAGAAAGACATTTCCCTCCTTGAAAATCTCTGAGATTTGAGGTAAGAAATGCACAGAGACAGAAGGGAGCACAACTAGCAGCTGGAGGCTGAGCCCTTCAGACAAGCTGGCAGAAGAGATCACATACTTACTCCTAACAACTATCTAACTGCAGAAGATCCACTGCTTGCAAGGAGGTTCATCTCAGTTATACATGAGAAAGGTGCCCCTGCTATTTGTGCTTTGAGATTAAGAAAGCAATCATGAATGATTGAATGCTTCCTCATTTATTCCATTCATATTCTTAATTACTTTGACTCAGCCTCTTCAACAGCCATTCTTCCACTGACAGGAGGGGAAAAAACATGTGCCAGGACACAGGAGTATGTACCAGGCTGGTCCTTCCACAGACAGAAACCTGATCACTGCAGGCTTAACTAGGCTTATGTTTTATGTACTTCAGCACTTTAGATCAGATTCACACGGTGTAAAAGGTGGGACATGAGGGACACCAGCTGCTATAGCAAGGCTCCTAGGTCTGCTCCAGGATTTGCTTCTCAAATTTATATAGTTCAGAAGAGTTCTTATTTAATAAGCCTTCCACTAAATGATCTACATGGTAAACTGACTGACTAAAAAGGATCAGGGCAGAATTCTGTCCTGCATAAACCAAGAATCACATCAGTAGCATCTCTAAGGCTATTCTCAGTTGGACAAAATGCAATTAGATACAAAACAGAAAGAAAGAAAGAAAAGGAATATATTCTGTCTACAGAAATCAGGACACATGAAGCATTTAACACTGGTCATGCAAAAGAACTGTTATTAAAACAAATATCCACTACTCCTTCTGCACTTGGAAATGACCTTTAGAGGTGAATTTATGCCCTGCCAGCTGCATGCACAACCATGGAATCATAGAATGGTTTAGGTTGGAAGGGACCTCAAAGCTCAGCCAGTTCCACTAGAACAGACACCTCCCACTAGAACAGGCTACTCAAGGACTCATCCAACCTGGCCTTGAACAGTCACAACCTCCCTGAGCAACCTGTGCCAGTGTCTCACCACCCTCACTGCAAAGAACCCTTTCCTAACATCCAGGTTCAATCTCCCCTCTGCCACTTTAAACCCATTCCTCCTCGTCCTGTCACTACAAGACCTGGTCAACAGTCCCTCCTCAGCCCTTCTGTAGCCCCCTTCAGATACTAGAAGGCTACTACAAGTTTTCCTCAAAGGCTTCTATTCTCCAGGCTGAAGAGCCCCAACTCTCATAGACTGTCCTCACAGGAGAGGTGCTCCAGCCCTCTGAGCATCCTGGTGTCTCCCATAGTGGCTCCTATCTTGTCACTACCAGATGATCACTATGATGATGATTTACAGTAAGGACACTTAATGAGGGTGGTGAGACAATGGAACAAGTTCCCCAGGGAGGTGATGAAAGCCTCATCCCTGAAGTTTTTTAAGGCCAGGCTGGATAGGGCTCTGAGCAACCTGATTTAGTGTGAGATGTCCTTGCCCACAGCAGGGGGGGTTGGAACTAGATGATCTTTGAGGTCTCCTCCAGCCCTGACAATTCTATGATTCCATGATTAATGAACAATACTGTACAGTGAAAGGTGCCATGTTTCCTTATCACCTTGCTGAAGTAACTGACAAGGCTCAAATGGGATTTACAAGCCAAACGGTTTGAGATAAGAACAAAAGAATTCACTTTGTTTGAAGATATTCCTTTAGCTCTTCTAGGATGCCTCAGAACGAATTCAGGTTTTATAGCTCTACAACAGCACAGATACAAGGCAGCTGCTTTCAGAGCCACCCTTAGCACTTCCAGTAGCAAACATGCCTGCAGATAAGTTTATGCCTGAGGGTTTGATTTGCCTCCCGAGTATCAAAGTTTCTGAAACTGCTTCTGCCTTCTTTTTTAGGTTGCAACTTCAAATAGCAGCTTAAGGGTTAGAAAAGAGAATCTATTTAAAATAAACCCAAAAGTCATTCTTAGGAGTGCAGCAGATCATATTTTTGCTTCAACAACAGCCTTCAGAGAAACCTAACATTTGTGTTTCTGCGTTTCAAACAGTGATATTCCAACAGGTCAACCCTTCTTATGTGCTCCATAACACATATTAGGTGCCAGCTGCCCAAGCTGCCCACTTCACTGCAAGTTTTACACTGTCCCACCTTCTTTTCCAGGAAATCTGAACTTTGCATTTCATTGATATTTACTTACAAGCCCATCTGAGCCTTCTTGCCTACCCCTCATTATATTGCTATCTGATTGCTGCTAAGCAATCTACTGTTTTGCTCTTTTATCAATACTTCAATAGCATTTTACTGAAGAGAGAAAAAGTCTGAAAAATCAGACCACCAATCCCAGTTGCTCTCTCTCTATATATATCCAGAGTAGTTACTTCCCAACATGAATTATTATCCTAAGAACAGAGAACTATTCTTAGAGAAACAGCATAAAACTTACAGGAAGATTTACTGTGTGGTCCTAAAAAGTATTGACTGAAGAGCAGGACAGAAGCAAAACAAAATAATTCACCATGTCCAGTGCTAAGCCTTGCTTCATCATTTTGCCTTTTTCATCTACATTTAGATTCTTCTCATTAGACACCAACATCCAAAACCCAATCAAATGCTGCTTGAAGCACTATTTCTTTAGTCTTGTTAAAAATAACTACTGCATTGTCCTTCCTCTGATCCTTTAGATGTTGTGCTAACCTGTTCTTAATTGAGACTCAAGAATGAGGGGGGACACAAACTGCAACTATTAAGTACACAAGGCAGAGGCTTGTTAGTGCTACCGGTGACAAAATCCTAGAGAAGAAGGAAGAATCTGGCTATTGTTAGGCATTATTAAGGTGGAAGAGGCACACTCCCATCTTCACACTATGGAAAACCATCCTTTCAGCTCTGAATTTGAAGCAACCAACAAGCAAACCTGCAAGAATCCTTTTCAGTGGTTTAAAGCATCCTCTAATTCATAAGTTTTATATATGATTCATTCTGCAAGCAATACAGACCAAAGAAAAGGTATTTAATGTAAGAGTTGTTATCTTCAGCTCCAATTATTACCTGTTCTTGATTAGAGATACAGGTGTATGTATTTATTTCCTTAATGTCTTAACATTTCTGCCTCTAGAACAATATTTTCCGGACGAGGTACACCAGACAATATGTAATAGTCACAATATTTTTAGCCTATACATGATAAAGAGCTGTTAAATACTCTGAGAAGCCCAGAGCTATCCCAAGACCACGACAAGACAGGAAATACTTTGGCTCTGCCTTTGAACTTTTAAGTATTAAAGGCTAATCTCCTTTTTAAAAGGGAGATTGCTCAAAGCTTTCTGCAGCAGATAAAATCTTTACTAGATGAACTGCATCTGCTCAGCACATCATTCAGAGGCAGCCGCACCAGTCATCCTCCAGTAAAACCCAATGAATGTGGGTGGAGGTTAGAAAGTGATTACTCCAAGCCTGGCACACACACTTCAGTGTCAGCTCCCCCAGTTCAGTGGGGGCTTGTGCCCAGCCACCCTCTCCCAGCCCACGCCCTCCTCTAATTGCAATCTCTGCATCCTCTGCTCCTGCAGAACTCTCCTTACCTTCCTTTCTGTTAAAGCACTAAAGACAGTAATTTACGTCTAATTAACGGAACTGAGTCATAATGAGCTTCTTTCTCTGACGAGACCGGAATGCTTAATGGCCACAATCACCAATGAAACCCTGCTTTTAGTCCTGCTCCCTCTGTCAAGTCCCTGCAGCACAAAGCCGGCATTCAGGCCCCCTGGCTTTGCATACAGTCAGAGGTTGCAGTTATTCACACGGACAAACTGCAGCCAGCAGCACAGGAGCTTCACTGCCCACCACCAGCTTTACCATTTCAGCCATGCTCAGACAGGCTCACCCTTCAAGTCCTGGAGATTTCCTCCTCCGGCTTTTGCTGGCATCCTTTCACCATTGGCTGCATTTGACAGTGCTCCTCAGGAGGGATCCACTTCCAGCCCAAAGAGGCAAGAAGCTGGCATCCTTTCACCACTGGATGCATTTGACAGTGCCCTTCAGGAGGGATCCACTTCCAAGCCAAAGAGGCAAGAAGCTGGCATACTTTCACCACTGGCTGCATTTGACAGTGCCCTTCAGGAGGGATCCACTTCCAAGCCAAAGAGGCAAGAAGCTGGCATCCTTTCATCACTGGCTGCACTTGACAGTGCCCTTCAGGAGGGATCCACTTCCAGCCCAAAGAGGCAAGAAGCTGGCATCCTTTCACCACTGGCTGCATTTGACAGTGCCCTTCAGGAGGGATCCACTTCCAGGCCAAAGAGGCAAAAAGCAGGATGAAAGCTGGAGGGCATGCAAAGGGCTGTGCAACTGCCCAAAAGGTGATGAAGCAACTCTGCTGCTGAGCTGAACCACCAAGATGCCAATAGGTAAATCGAGGCTATCACAGAAACCAACTGAAATGGAAACAAGAGCAGGCGCAGAAAGGTGACAACAAACTGAGCTTCTCACTCCAGAAACCCAAACTGTTGTGAATCAAACCACAAAAATAGAAGCAAAAGGTCTGAAGATACTGACCAATCATCCCAAAAGACAGGCCAGGCTCTTCTGAACTACCCTACTGTCATGATTGTGTTTTAAGATACATAGACAATCATGATGGTGCATACATTACACAAGTAATAATCACAGAATCATAGAATCAAGCAGGTTGGAAGAGACCTCAAAGTTCATCCAGTTCAACCTATCACCCAGCCCTATCCAATCAACTAGACCATAAATTACTACAAGGAGGAAGAGGAAAACCAGCCTAAGCAGGATCAGGTAGAGCAATCTACAACCTTGGGCAATGTCTTTCTATGTGAAAGGAGGAGAAGTCAAACAGGTGCCTCTATCTGCACAATGTCGATGCACACACATTGAACTATGGATGGAAACAGAAGAATCCTAATTACAGACTCTTGCTACCAAATGCAATGAAGCCTCAGAATTATCTATTTAATCATTCTTCATTGAAGCACTTCTATGTGTTATCCAAAGGCATTTTTTTTTCCAAATCAACTTGAAGAAGAGTATCATCTTTAATGCTAAACTATCACGCCTGGTGTCAAGCGACATGTAAATAGTTACACATCCACCTACTCATTTTCATCTATACTTCACTGGAAGTGCAAAGTTGTGACAGCAAAAATGAAATCTCAGACTGAAGTTATTAATATTGAAAACCTGTTAGTAGGGAAACATTCAGAGATTAGTCAGGTCACCCCACCTGCAGCAACCTGCATTTCCATACATATTGTCACCTCTAACTTTGCAGCCACCCCCTCCCAAAATGTCTTGGAGCAACAAACAGCTTGAACAGGCAGAGTGTTTAGTTCTCATCTGTTCTGACTTACTTCCCCACTCACTCTACATCATTATTTTTGAGGCAGACCTGTGCTAGGAGGAGAAAATGGTTGGTTTTATACTGAGAAATGAATGCAGTGTGGTTTACTGCATTAACTTTTAGGTTTTTCAGTTAGAACACATTGAATATTGTGCTACTTTGAAGCAGGATAGAATGTTTTGGTGAGAAAAACTAGATCATAGGCTGTGAAAGGAAAACAATGGTGATGTCTGCTTCCCTCAGAGTCTTGCTGAACAAGAAGAAAGGAAAACATTAGATAACACTCTCACCATTTTTGTCTTCACTCTCGGGCTGGGCTTTGACTGAGCTGCATCTCCATAACCTCACCTTCCACTCACCTTTGCTTCTTAACCTCTTGGCTGAACCTCCATTCTTCCTTAGGACAGGGCTAAGGTTGAGAGGGGCAGGGAGAAGGTGCAGGGGCGGTTGAGAGCCCCTCCAGGGGACTCAGGTTTCTGGGAGGGCAGCTGTGTTTCTGTATTACTTTTACCTTGTCTATTTCTGTCTATAACTGTATATACTGTAAATATCTGCTTGTATATTGTGCCAGCTGTAAATAAATAGCTTCATTTATATTCCCAGAGCCAGCTGAGTCTAGTTGGATACTTCTAAAGTGGGGGGGGGCGAGTAACACCCAAACCATCACATAGTTTTATTTGGCACCCAACGTGGGGCAAATTCATTTGAGTGACTGTTAATAAACTCTGGGAATCAGAATGAAGCTAATGAAACAGCTATTTTACTTGGTGGGGGCTATTATGTGGCCTGTTTTCTGTTTTCTTGCATCCAATTGGATCAAAGCCCAAATTGTTTATTACTTCCTTAATGTAGCTTATATATTAAGGAAGAACTCCACAGCTTCATCCCCCCCTATGTTGGTCAAAATAACTGATGCATATTAAGTCTAATAATCTAGTTGGTAAAAATATTTAAATTGCTTAATAGAAAGCAAAGCTGATGATTTTTTTCACTTGGTTAAAAGCACCATTTCTTGAAACTGAATTACATTAAGAGCATTTTTAATTTTAGAGTCATAGGAAAAGAAAAAAACAATGTACATTTCAAGAATCATGCTTGTCAAACATTCATTTTGTTAATGTACAGTTCCAGTCTTCCATGTTAATGGCTTATTAAATGTAGCTTTCAAAGAAATCTATCACATAAAGAAAACAATTTAAGTACATTACACTATATTAAAACTAATCCTCGTCTGAAAAAGTACTGGTAATGAAGGCAGTTTGTAAGGGGAATTGCTTTCAGAAGCAATACAAGTTCTCAATCAATTAAAGAACTGGTTAATCAAACATGAATATTCTCAGGAAAATCACTGCAGGCTCTTTAAAGCCAAGCACAGAAATCAAGATAGTTCATTTGTCATTTTTCTCCCATATATTACTTTATATGAAAACAGGGAGGGGGGAAAAAAAAAGACACATCTCAAGTGTCTGTCAAGGAGCCTCTTCCTGTGTCTTCAATCAATCCAGTTCTGCTCCTTTAAAAGTGAGTCCAATGGATTTGCAAAGGCTGATTATCATCATTCGCATGTAAAATGCATTTTTACTGAAGCAGCACACCAGGCAGATAAAAAGACAAGGGGGAGGGCAGCTGCTACTAAAAACATACAGCCACCAGGAAAGACTCTTTCCAGAGTGCTTTTCCCCCACTAACCCGGCTGGGCACACAAGTGAGGCACAGAAAGGGCGATGCGCTGATGAGCCCTTTGTTTGCTAAGAGCAGGAGGCTCAGGCTGACATGTACCAGGTTTTCTCAGAAGTTCCCAGAGCACAGCTGCCTGGAAGAGATGTTTTTTTGAGCTAGCACACACGGTGTTTCTACCCACGATGCAAGGTGCATCACAGATTAATCTGTTCCCTGGAAGAACAAATAAAAAGCCTGACCAAAGCAGCTGCATCTCATTCTCTACTTCAGTATTTGCAAAGGGCTTTTGGTTTCTTTAACATTGATTTTACTGAGGTTATTTTCTGCTCTTCCCTTTCAATGATTCTTTAACATGGTTTGTGCAGGTAAAATGATTGAGGATAAAAAAGTCCTGGTTGAGTGGCAATGTATCAATGGATTGCACTGTTGTGCTGAGCTCAGACTGCTTCAACATGTGCTGTGCTAGACCTGAGAGCATCCCACCTTCTCCTCCACCCTGTGCTAGACCGGAGAGCATCCCACCTTCTCCTCCACCCTGTGCTAGACCTGAGAGCATCCCACCTTCTCCTCCACCCTGTGCTAGACCGGAGAGCATCCCACCTTCTCCTCCACCCTGTGCTAGACCTGAGAGCATCCCACCTTCTCCTCCACCCTGTGCTAGACCGGAGAGCATCCCACCTTCTCCTCCACCCTGTGCTAGACCTGAGAGCATCCCACCTTCTCCTCCACCCTGTGCTAGACCTGAGAGCATCCCACCTTCTCCTCCACCCTGTGCTAGACCTGAGAGCATCCCACCTTCTCCTCCACCCTGTGCTAGACCGGAGAGCATCCCACCTTCTCCTCCACCCTGTGCTAGACCTGAGAGCATCCCACCTTCTCCTCCACCCTGTGCTAGACCTGAGAGCATCCCACCTTCTCCTCCACCCTGTGCTAGACCTGAGAGCATCCCACCTTCTCCTCCACCCTGTGCTAGACCTGAGAGCATCCCACCTTCTCCTCCACCCTGTGCTAGACCTGAGAGCATCCCACCTTCTCCTCCACCCTGTGCTAGACCGGAGAGCATCCCACCTTCTCCTCCACCCTGTGCTAGACCTGAGAGCATCCCACCTTCTCCTCCACCACGAGGCTGAACGTGAAAGCCTGCTTCCTTGTGTAGATAAAAGTTTAAAGCGTGCATAATAAGGATTTACTCCTAAAACTGAGCAGTGGTGATGAATTTTTAATGCTAGACAAACACACGAGATGGGATTCATTCCTACAATTTAGGTCTCAAATTTGTTTAATTCATGTGGCAACGTAGTCATCCATTTAACAGCCTGCCAAAGCAAAACCTGCAAATTGGCTTTTGAGACAGGCATAAAGATGGCTGGAGCAGGGCTAACAAACTGGGGGGCTGTGTCCATGTGTGTGCTTTCAGCTGTTAGTAGATGCCTCCCCCCACCATGGGAAGCCTTCTCATTCTTCCGGCTCTTCCACACATCAGGTTCTTAACTCTCGGTTACCGGTTCCACCTTGTTAGAAACTCTATTCTTCACTCAGAATCAAAAGCCTTTTTGTTCCTATTCTTAGGGAACGACCAACAGGAACAAAAATTCAGGCTGGGGAGAACTAGTTTTAGACCTTGTCTCCGTGGAGAGCCTTTTTAATTGCTCGGTTAGGTGCTTCTTTTCTCCTGCATTCCTGCACCGATGCAGCTGCACTGATGCCAAGCTCACAAGACATCACAGATGCAACATTTCCCAGCAGTGAAATACTGAGATTCTGGGGTTGTTCAGCCTAGAGAAAGCTCCAGGAAAATCTTACTGTGGCCTCTCAATACTTAAAGGGGGTTTGTGAGAAAGTTGGGGATTGATGTTTTAGTTTAAACTAAAAGAGAGGAGATTCAGGCTAGATTTAAGTAGCAATGTTTTTTACTTTGACAGTGATGAAACACTGAACAGGCTGCCCAGAGAGGTGGTTGATACTACATCCCTGACAAATTCTAAGTCATGTTGGAGGGGGCTTTGAGCTGAAGGTCAGAATCAAAGCAACACAGAATTGTAGAATCACTAAGGCTGGAACAGTCCTTTAAGACCAGAGAGTCTAATCATCACCCAGCTACCACGACCACTAAACAATATCATGAAGTGCCACATCTACAGCCTCTTGAGCACCTCCAAGCATGGCAACTCCACCACCTTCCTGGGCAGCCTGTTCCAATGCCTCACCACCATCTCAGAAAAGAAGTTTTTCCTCATATCCATGCTAAACTTCCCTTGGCACAACCTAAACTCATTTCCTCTCATCCTATCGCTAGTTACTTGGGAGAAGAGACCAACACAAGCCTCACTACAACCTCCTTTCAGGTAGCTATACAGAGCAATAAGCTCTCCCTTCAGCTTTTCTTCTCCAGATGTCTCTGCTCACTGGAGGGGGGGTGCACTAGATGACCTCTGAAGGTCCCTTTCAACCCAAACTATTCTATGATTCCATGTGCATCCCCATTACTACAACAGGACAGGATTTGCAATGAAACAGCAGGGTTCCTTCCCACCTCCAGATTTTGCCTCCTTCCCACCTCCAGGTTTTGCCTTTGTAAGGCTTCTGTTCATGAAACAGATGTGACTTGAATTGGTTTCAATTAATTGCCTGACAAAGGCTATCTGTTTGCAGGGCTGTTCGTGGTGTTAGGAGTTTACCTTTGCCTGAGATGGTTGCAGCAGAGAGTGTGCAAATGCTCTGAAGAGCAGAACTGTGGCAAATGCATTTTGCTGTTAGTGGGAACAAGGAATACCCTTCCCTACACGTAGCAAGCTAAGCCCTTGAAGCCATTTACACAGGCATGACAAAGAGCCAATATTCAAGAGCTGGATACCAGATCCAACTTTAAAATATTGGCTCCTGGTTCAAGGAGAGCTAAACAGTAATAAACCCTGATCAAAGAAAGTCTCCATCATGGTTACATTAAAAAAAATAAAAAAGGAAATGTGGAATTTTGTCAATATTAATCCCAAATGTGATAGACTGGGGGGGAATGAGACAAAGCTAGAAATGGACAGATTCAGACTGGATGTTAGGAAGAAGTTCTTCACCATGAGGGTGGTGAGAGGCTGGAATGGGTTGCCCAGGGAGGTGGTGGAAGCCCCATGCCTGGAAGTGTTTAAGGCCAGGCTGGATGAGACTCTGGCCAGTCTGATCTAGTGTGAGGTGTGCCTGCCCATGGCAGGGGGGCTGGAACTAGATGATCCTTGTGGTCCCTTCCAACCCTGACTGGTTCTATGACTCTAAATACTGCTTTGAAAAGAGCTTGGCTCTGGCTTTTATTAAGGACATAATGATGACCACTGAGACACCAAACTTCCCCTACTTTGGAAGGGACTCCAACTTAAAATTGGAACAAGGATGAAATGTAACACTAAAGGCATTTAAAAATCCATTACACCAATACCTTGGGAGATGGGGAATCAAAAGGTTGCCTTTTTGTTCCTTTCTTCAGTTCTGAGTAACATGGAAGCAGACAAACAACACCCTTCTGCAGAAAGACAACGGACTGCTCACTTCAGAGGAGAACTCACATCCAGCACACATTTCTCTGAGCACAGCACTCCACTGAATACCATTTTCACAGTCCTGCAGATCACAGTATAAATCCTGAGTCACACTGTAAGCATCTCATAGTTCCACCACGACAGCCCTAGCACAGCACAGCCTTGGTGTGTGCTGAAGGGGACAGCCAGAGCAGAAACTGGCTGGGACTGAGATGGAGGAAGGCACTGCAAAACACATGGTGCTTTCTGCTCTCACTTGAGAGACAAAAGCACATAGACAGAAAAAGGAAGTATTTAATTTTTGCCAAAATTAAGCATGACTTCCACCAGCATGAGAACAAGGATGCAATAAACTACTTCTGAAATTGCACTGTTGTTTTATACGGCAAGAATTCAGCTGGGGTTGCTCAGCCTGGAGATGAGAAGGCTCTGGGGAGACCTAAGAGCAGCCTTCCATAGTGCCTGAAGTGGATTACAAGAAGGCTGCAGAGGGACTGTTTCCAAAGGCAGTGATAGGACAAGGGACAACAGTTTGAAATGAGAGAAGAGTAGACTTAGACTGGATGTTAAGAACAAGTACTACACCATGAGGATGGTGAAGAGGTTGCTCTGGGAGCTAGCTGAGGCCCCATCCCTGGATCTACCTCTAGGTCAGGCTTGACAAGGCTCTGAGCAACCTGATCTAATGGAGGATGTCCCTGCTGACTGCAGGAGTTGGACTGGATGACCTTTAGAAGTCCCTTCCAGCCCAAACTATAATTCTATGATTCCATGAAGGTTCCTCTCTATCTTATATTATTGTGTATTTTGGGCAGGTTATTATTTATTTGTGCCTTTTAAAAGCATCTCAGAGTGCTGATTTCACAAATAAATTTTGTCTTGCTACTAGGTCATCTTGACAGATCCCCCTGCAGGGAGCAACTGGATCAGGCTGCCCAGGGCCACATCAAGGCTGATCTTGAATGCCTCCAGGAATGGGGCCTCAAACGTGCCCCTGGGCAACCTGTCCCAATATTTTATCACTTTCATTGTAATGAACTTCATCCTCATGTCCAATCTCAGCCTACCCTGCTCCAGTTTCAAACCACTGTCCCTCGTCCTATTCACCACAAGCCCTTACATGCTGTCCCTCCCCAGCCTTCTTGTAGGTACCCCTCAGATGCAGCTCCAAGGTCTCCCCAAAGCCTTCTTTTCTCCAGGCTGAACAACCTCAATTATTTCAGCCCGTCTTTGTAAGAGAAGTGTTCCAGTGCCCCTCATCATCTTTGTGGCCCTCCTGTGGACCTATTCCAGCAAGTCCATATCTGCCTTGTGCTGAGGGTGCCAGAGCTGGACACAGCACTCCAGGTGAGGTCTCACCAGAGCAGAGCAGAGTAGAAGGACAGATTTACCTCTGCTGACCCGCTGGTCATGCTGCTTTTGATGCAGCCTAGGAAGAGATTTGCCTTTTGGGCTGCAAGTGTGCAAGTTGTGTATGAAATAAGAATAAATCAAGTATTTCCTCTGTAAAGAAGCTGTGTGCTTGCAAACAAGCCTTTGCTATCCCAGATACTCCCTGCCAAAGTGTATCTACAAGGATTAGCTCAGCAATAATCCAATATTCAGCATCTAACACCCAGGTATAGAGAAAAATCCTTCAGACACAACTATGGTTCTTGGTGATTCAGGTTAAAAAAAACCCCAACAATTATTTTACTGATAGAATCATAGAATTGTTTAGGTTGGAAGGGACCTCAAGGATTATCCAGCTCCAACCCCCTGCCATAGGCAGGGACACTTCTCACCAGAACAGGTTGCATCGAGGCTTCACCCAACCTGGCCTTGAACACCTCCAGGGAGGGGGCAGCCACAACCTGTGGCAATCTGGGCAACCTGTGCCAGTGTCTCACCACCCTCACAGTAAAGAACACCTTCCTAACATCTAATTTGAATCTTCCCTCTTTCAGTTTAAATCCATTACCCCTTGTCCTGTCATTACAAGACCTTGTCAATAGTCCCTCCCCACACATGTTGTGATGACACAACATTTAAACATTTAACATTTATAGGCTGGGTATTAGGAAGAAGTTCTTCACAGAGAGAGTGATTTCCCATTGGAATGGGCTGCCCAGGGAGGTGGTGGAGGCACCATCCCTGGGGGTCTTCAAGAAAAGCCTGGATGAGGCACTTAGTGCCATGGTCTAGTTGATTGGATATGGCTGGGTGCTCGGTTGGACTGGATGATCTTGGAGGTCTCTTCCAACTTGGTTGATTCTATGATTCTATGATTCTAAAACTGTCCTAAAAGGGTAGTTAAGTATCACAGCACACACTGAAGCCTGCCAGAGGGAAGAATACCTGGCAATGACTACCTGTTCTTATGTAGTTCTTTCAAGTCACAAGAAAGGACACACAGGATTTGGGAAGGGGTACAAATTTCAGGAAGGAAGTAAAAAATTCATAGAGAGTATCCAGAATGACAACTTCTTTTGCTTCTTTTTTTTTTTCTCCTCCCCAGCCCAAATCCAAGTTTCCAGAGGTGCTAAAAAAAAAAAACCAGGCAGTCATCCTCTCTTCCCTCTGGCCATCTATAAAGAGCTAGGAACACACAGGAGCAAGCAGTTGATGGATTTACTTTGTGCCTTTTGTGGAGGCCTAAAGGATTTTTCCACTGGCCATGTATCTCTCCATCTAACAAACTTAAACCTCCCAGCAGCAAAACTTCTCTTAATACCTCTCCAGCAGACCTTCTTCCAAGGCAGACAAACAGCAGACAGAAAGCAGAGTAATTAAATAGCTACTTTCATTACAAGTCAGCTGTAGAACTGACACAAGGCAGCTGGCTGCAGAGGCAAGGATGTCGTGGCTGCTCAAAGCATCTCCAATCCTCTCATTTGTTGTTTTGCTCTGCCATGAGATGTTTTGGGGAGAAAAAATAAATCTGCTATGCCAAAAACACAACCCAAGACTGAGAGATTTCACCTATTAGATGACAACTCTGGAAGGCAGTGAGCCTTTTATTTGCTGCAGTTTGGGGATCTGCCTTTCCTCACCGGTGCCTGCTCGCACCCAGTGCAGGCAGCGAAACTCCAACGACATCATTTCCTACAAGGCTGCTGTTAAATTTGGAAAAGCATATTTAGGGGAAAGAAAAGATCATTCTTGCTTGCAGTGATCTCTTGCAGACAGCTGCCAGATGGGACAATTCCCCAGACTGATCTGCTTTCTGATTCTGTTTCAGCTACCCAGCTTTCCTAAATAATTTTAATTGTCTGACATCTTATGTCTGGCAGTAAGTCATACATATTTCTTCTGTAGCTTGCCCTAAAACTTCTCCTACTTCTCACTAGAATAAAAGTTGTCATCATCTGCACATTTGTAACAAATCCCTTCTGTCAACTGCTCCTTGATCTTTGTTTTAAAAGCACCATTCAAACACAAGAAGTGACTAAGGGTTACCAGGTCAAGAATATACAGCTACAAGGTGACTACCAACCCACAGCACCTCTCATAGCCAGAGCATGGCTAAGTTGCTTCCTTAAATCATTTCCTCCTCCACCAGAGCAAAAAAGCATACATTTATTTCATCTGCTTGATGCTGATGCTCCTTTATAACTCAACATCCTAATACTAGAGACAACTCTTCTTTTCTGATGACCTACAGGAGCAAAAGAATATGGCATACACTGTTTGTGACCAGGAAGACTGGAGGCAGGATAATTAATGAGAAAGGCTCAATCTACTCTATCATCCCCTTACTACTCTTCCAAGTCATTTGTTTGTCCTAACCTAAGAAATAGGAAAACAAAGAAACCAAAGGAATTTAAGCAACAAGCCTAAGAAAGAGCCTGGCAACAGCAGCTACTATTTGAAGACTGAAGAGACAAACATACTGTGTATCTTGGCTAAGCAACAAATGAGGGAGTCATGACAATTATCTGCAAAGTATTTGAAGGACACAGAATAGGCAGGAGGAGGAATTCTGTAAGGCTGCATGACCCATGAGGGTACCAGGAGAGCACCAGCCTGAGTAGATAAGGACAAAAAACAGCAGAGTAGAAGGAAAAGTCTTGAATAATAATCACTTATTGTGTTGAAAGAAGTGATGCTTTCTCTGCCTCTCCATTTCCAGACTCTTGCACTGTCTCTGCAGGAAGACAGCTTTTCATGTGCTCTTAGCTCTTTGCAAGCCACACGACAGTGGCCAGCCTGTGTTGCTCACTTGCAGAACGTGTCTTCTCTGCAATTCAGGTGTCCTATGTGGGCTTTGCTGGTACAGCAGGAATTGTAAAACATAGATTTGGAAAGCACTGTCCCTGGCCTGGTAAATAAGGATATTTTACTTATTTTAAACACAAACAGGAACAGCAAAAGAAGCTCTGAGACTCTATGAAAAATCCTCAAACTTTGAATAACAACACCCACAAAGCAACAATAAAACCTCCACCTACTTCCCTAGGAGATTCTGGAGGTGACGCTCACATGCTCCAGGGGTGCACACTTAACCCACAGCCAAGGAGGTCTGAGAAATAAGAAGCATGTCTCTTTTTAAGGTGCTGACTAAACTTTACTACATTTCTTTTCTTACATCAACACCTAAAAAACATCCACTAAACTGGTTCATGAGCCACTTCTTTAAAGGCAGCACTGAACAGAGCAGTGGCAAAACAGCAACACTGCTGAACCAACACACTCATGCCTGAATCCAACAGGCAGAAGACAGAAAAGGTTTAAATGCTCCTAACAGTTCATGTAGTTCTGCGTAGGAATTTCCTCACATCAGCTTTCTACTGCCACTGGCTTAGAGAAACTATCGTGGGAAAAGAAAAAGGACAAGTGTTTTGGCTACATCTCACTCCTGGGAGCCTGCATAGAACTCACTGAGATGGAGGATGAGATTTCTGCTAAGGTTCAAGGTTACCCACACGGACATGGCAGGAAAGCAAATTGACATCTAGCCTTTGAAAGGGGCTGTGGTTCTCTGAGTTACTCAGCTAGAGAGGGAAGTGCAAAAATAAATCTATCACTAAATGTCTGGCAATCAGAAAAAGTACTTAATTGTCCAGAAAAAAAACCAAAACACACCAACCAGCCAACCTATCCTAAATCATACAATGCAAACAAGTGAAAACCCAGAGGCATCATTGGATACATCTTTCATACAGATGAAGCAGACACTTACTTAGACAGAAAAGACAAAGAAAGGCATCATAGCATCATTTTTTTTAGGATGCTTTCCTTTTAGATGCTTTCCCAAACAAAGTAATGCACTGATCATGAACTGTGAGCCAACTGCAGAAAGCAGATCCATCTCAGAGCATGAAGTAAAGTCCTTTCTGGAGGGTAAGGAGCTTGTTTCCCTAGGTAGCAGGAGCAAGTGGGTTCTTCCATTTCTAAGTATACAGCCTCTGTCTTAACAACAGGGCTGCACCAGCACCACTGGGCAAACTGGCCAGAACTGGAGCTGAGAGGGGAAAGAAAAGAAGGAAGGGAGGAGGAAAAAAGCTTAGCCAAACCCACAGAATTTTCAGTGCTGAAGATGATAAAGAAAAATGCACTTTAAACTTCAGTTGCAGACTGAAAATGCAAGGCTAGCGATTAGAGGGAACATAATTAAACTTGTGCAGTAAGCGTATTTGATGTGGATCTCTCTGACCAACAACAGACCAGGAATTACAAAGCCATTTTTACAGACACACTTTCCAGAAAACACACATTTTAGGATGCAAACACAGTATAGCATCCACTGGTGATTGTTTAACTCGCTGTCTGAATCCTTTATGTACCCTGCAGCTTTCAATTCAACCTCCAGAATGGGTCCCCTCCTATGACATTAAGTTACTGTGCTTGTGAGAGCCTCCAGTTTTAGACACAAGGTCATTACAATACCTTTCAGAAGGTTTCCCTCCACCCTAAGGGGTTGCATTTTAAAATCTCACCCCTTAGGTATGAGATGATTTAGCCTTCTAATTGGGAAGAGCTTCTTTGAATCTCTTCAGGCAACACTGACCTTTGCCGCTTGCTGCTTACAGTAATTATCTTTCAGAAGGAGAGCAGCATCATTACTCTCCTCTAAATGTGATAGCTACTTGGTAATAGATGTAAATATAAATAAGGGCCCCAAATTACATCAGATTTACATGCTGTTTTTTCCTCAAAAAGAGATTTATTTCTAAGATCAACTCTAACAACAGAACACAATCACCTCTGCCTACGACTTGTCAAAGTGCTGTCCCAAAGGGTACCCCCCCACAGCCCTATCAACAGCCTGCCTGGACTCTCTGTTCCCACTGAAGCTCTCCCATAACTTAGGCACAGCTCAAATAATTGACATTTCTTTTCTTGGAATCCATTTTAAAAGCTGTATTCAAAGCAGTGTCCCTTGGCTCTGCACACCAGATAGCAACCTGGGTTTGCCCTGTTTGAGGGGTGACACACACACTGCCACCTGATCACTCCTTCATTTGACTGCTGTCCCATTTAATAACCATGTTCTTAAGCAACCCCCAGATCATTTTACTATTCTTTCTATTATTCAAAGAATGTTTGTTTGCAGGCTCCAAAAGTAATGCAAAACTACAAGCAAAAAAACATGCCCAAGTTATCTGATGCCCAAATCCTGGACAGGCTTACTTACATCTTGTCCTTTTGAGACCATGCCAGGATTACATTTCATTCTTGGACCAGCCTCCCTCCTCCTGCAAGCATACCTTTGGCAGAGGTTCTTAAGTAGAAGAGTCTTAACAGGGCCATCCACATGGAGTGAATTTCATCCACAAACCCTGTTTACTGCTACTCATTACTTGTGTATTTTGTGCATGGATCTTCTACTATAGAATTCATGCAGTCACTTCAGAAGTACACAGAAGTCATTAGATGAAGCTGAGCATTTAGACTACTCAGAAATGTGCTATGGAACGCTGAGAAGCATCAGAAATGAGATCATTTGATTTGTGATAGAATAAGGAAAGAAGCACAGAGGGCCTTCAGACCAAGGGAGCCTCCCTTTCCTGAGCTGACTGAGCTTACTTATTTCAGGGTTGCCATTTGAAAAAGAAATTAAGTAAATAGTAATTGCAGTACCACACAGCACAGCATTTTGGCCAGCTCATTGTGGATTACTAAAACACTGCCTTCAAGTGATCAACATCTGGAAACTTCATGGAAAGCAAGAATTTTGAATCCATCTCCAAACAGCTGACGTAGATGTTGGGAAAAGTGTGGTTTGGTGTCCAGATGATTGCCACAGGATCGAAATAAACTTCAACTGAAAAAAACGCTTCAAGAGTTTTGGAGATACAGGCCACTGAAGAATGTACAATCTCCTATCTTATTCTCAAGTTCATCATAGAATGGTAAGTGTTGGAAAGGACCTCAGGACATCAGCAGCTCCAGTCCTCTCTGCCAAAGCAGGATCAAGAGTGACACAGAACTGCTTGGGAGTGTCCAGCGCAGAGCCACAATGATGAAGGGAATGGAATATCACTCTTAGGAGGAGAGACTGAGGGAGCTGGGGCTGAGCTGCTTGGAGGAGATTGAGAGGAGACCTCATCAATGGTTATAAAGATATAAAGGTGAGTGCCAGGAGGCTGCAGCCAGGCTTTGCAGGGTGATGCCCAATGACAGGACAAGGAGGTGGAAGCTGAGGCATAGGAATTTTCATTTAAACATTAGGAGAATTTTTTTCCCTGTGATGGTGACAGAGCACTGGAACAGGCTGCCCAGGGGGGTTGTGGAGTCTACCTCTCTGGACACATTCAACCTGTCTGGACATCTGCTCTGGGTGATCCTGCTCTGGCAGAGGGGTTAGACTGGATGAGCTTTGGAGGTCCCTTCCAACCCCTGACATCCTGTGATTATATGATCACCCAGGGCAGCTCATACAGGAATGCATTCAGGTGGATTTTGAAAGTCTCCAGAGAAGGAGACTCTACAACCTCTCTGGGCAGCCTGCACCACAGCTCCACCACCCTCACAGTAAGGAAGATTTTGCTCATGTTGACGTGAGTTTTCCTGTGTTCCAGTTTGCATCCATTGCTTTTTGTCCTATCACAGGACACCACTGAAAAGAGACTGGCACCTGCTTTCCAGTTTGCACCCATTGCTCCTTGTCCTATCACAGGACACCACTGAAAAGAGACTGGCACCTAGAATCATAGAATCAACCAGGTTGGAAGAGACCTCCAAGATCATCCAGTCCAACCTAGCACCCAGCCCTATCCAGTCAACCAGACCATGGCACTAAGTGCCTCAGACAGGCTTTTCTTGAAGACCCCCAGGGATGGTGCCTCTACCACCTCCCTGGGCAGCCCATTCCAATGGGAAATCACTCTCTCTGGGAAGAACTTCTTCCTAACATCCAGCCTATACCTACCCTGGCACAACTTGAGACTGTGTCCCCTTGTTCTATTGCTGGTTACCTGGGAGAAGAGGCCACCCCCCACCTGGCTACAATGCCCCTTCAGGTAGTTGTAGACAGTAATAAGATCACCTCTGAGCCTCCTCTTCTCCAGGCTAAACAGGCCCAGCTCCTTCAACCTCTCCTCATAGGATTTGTGCTCCAGGCCCCTCACCAACTTTGTTGCCCTTCTCTGGACATGTTCCAGCACCTCAACATCTTTCTTGAATTGAGGGGCCCAGAACTGGACACAGTACTCAAGGTGTGGCCTGAGCAGTGCTGAGTACAGGAGAAGAATAACCTCCCTTGTCCTGCTGGCCACACTGTTCCTGATGCAGGCCAGGATGCTTCTTGACAGCCAATCTGCAGGTATTTCTAAACATTAATATACTGGAAAAAAACCAATTTATGTTTTACAAGTAAATAGAAAGAAACCAGCTGTAAGAAAATGCTCTTTTCCTGTATTAGAAATGAAGTTTGGAAGCTTCTAGGTCGTGCACGCACATAAATGTGCCACAGACAATTCTGTCCATGCAGTGGACAGTGCACACAGCCCACGACTTCTTTAGCCTAGCTGCAGAGAAGACAAAAATCTGCTCTTTGCAAATGCTTCCTTCTGAGGCAGCACTTTATTGCAAAGGATTAGCAAAAACTTTCTTCATCCAGTTTGGTCAGCCAGCTTGCAAACCAGAAATGAGATAAAGACAAACCATCAACACCTTGTGTTTGCTCCTTACCACAAGGAAATCCTCCCACGTTGGGCATTAAAAAAATGCCTTTCCTTTAGTATTGTAGCTAGGGACAAAACCTTCTCTTCAAAGAGCTCCTTGTTTAAAATACAGACATTATTCTTCCACGAATTACACCAAATTAACCAGATTTTATTAAAACTGAAACTAGTGCTGCTTTGATCGACAAACAGCAGCAACCTGCAACTGGCTGGGAGGAGGGTTGGGAAGGGAGAAATACAGAGGGAGAGGGCTTGCAAGGTATTTAATTAAATAAAAATGTAGCTGTTCAGTGAGCCTGACAAATGGTGAGGAGATAAACAGACTCATTTTCTAACACTTTAGCCTTGGCATTTGACCAAGAGGTCCCTTCCTGGCAAGGAAATAAAGCCCTGCAAGCTAGTGACTGCTGAAAACATCTGTAAGTATAAACTTCTGGACATTTATTCATCCTTAGCATATGCCCTCATTAACTTTTTCTTCTAATTGCAATCTAAGTCAGAGGATTTATTATGTTGTTGGGTTTTTTTTAAGCCAGTGCTGAAAGATAGAGTGGAAGTACCCAACCAGCTGCTGTGACACCGAGCAGCTAAAACGCAACTGCCTGTGCCTGAGGCTCTACCAGCACCATCAATGCACCCTGATGGGCTGGTTGGTGCTTGGGGGTTTCACCATGCACCTGCTGCCTGCCTCTTTCCAGCCCATTAGGAGAGTCAACCTCAGCAGCAAATCCAAACCCTACCACAAATTGGCTTTGTTCTGAGCAGGAATGTGGCTGGAGTTCTGCATTTCATCTGTACTCTAAGAAGGCACAGCATTTATCTCAAAGCTGTTCAAAACCTGGTCACCCAGGACATCTTTGCACTCACATCAACCAGCCACACTCTCCTCCCTCAGCACATCACTAATTTAAGATACACAGGCAGGCTTCAAGGTCTACTTAGCTTTATCAATGCTACGAAGCAAGTTAAAAGGGGGAGTGCATTTCCCTCTCTATTTTTAAGCTGACACCACCTCTGCCCACCCTGTAATCTCACTTGGAGAAAGAAAACAGCCCTCTGTGTACTGGGTGGAAAGGCCTTCTGGAAGCAAAACCACAAACAGTTAAGTAATCTGACAGATTATGGGGTTGATGAGAGAGTAAATTAACTTTGGTCTTGCTCCATACCCCAAGAGAGCAGGAAACAACTTCAGTATAACTTCCCACTACTCCTGAAGAACAATTTATGTCTCTTGCACTCTGTCTCTTTCATTGCACTCTCAAGAGCCCATGCCACCTTTCATTAAGGGTTAACTCCACTATTCAACATATCAGTTACACACAGCTCTTGAGAAAGTAGAGTATGGAATGGTTTTTGTTCTGAGAGATGATCAGTTCCAAGCACACAAACCTCATGTGGGCCTCATGTCCCAGCTCTCAACACCACACACTTCACAGGGCTGTCTACATGGGACATGAAGGCTGTAGAAGAGAGGAAAGAGATTTGCAGCACGATCTAGTTAGAACCAACAGCACTTAGAAGATGCACCTCACACCTACAAATGTTTTTGGCATACACTAGCAAGGGATGGTGGCTTTCAGTTTCCCACCTTCTGGATGTGCCACGACTTAAGCAATATGCACAAGGAGGTTGTCAGCTGCTAAGTGACAACAGTAACCTGTTGCCATAGGAGACTTCCACACCTACAATGCTGAAGCAGCAAAGGTGCCTTTGCCTCTTGAGGTACACACTGAGAAGACAAAGCCTTCCTGCTCTGGAAGGCTGGAAATCAGGAGGAGGACAACAGCAATCTTGGATGAAAAAGTGCAGAGGCCAGGCTGAGTCTTGCTTTCCAGCAGGTATGAATATAGTGAGAGCTTCCTATAGGGAGTCCTTCAAGTAACTTCAGAGCCTCTTGTAGCATGGTGTGAAGTTAAGTCAAAAAGCTGGCTTGGCCCATGTGCAAGTGCTCTGCAAACAAATGGAGCAAGACAACTATCACAGAAGTTTGGAGCTGGTTTTGCACTGCTGTCCTTAGTTCTTAGATGCAGAATGTCTTCCAAGGTTTGCCATCAAGCAGTAATTTAGCTAACAAGCAAAAAGGAGGGAATGAAGCTACATGGCCTTTCAACAGGCCTGTCTGGTCAGAAGATTACAGACATCACAAAATATGGGTACTGCACAATGGTTAGGCCACGGACAGGGATAATGACAGCCTGTGCTGCACAGAGCTTTTCATTGTCACTGAGCTTTGCAAACAAAAAAAGCATCACCACAAAGGTCCTTCCTGCTGGAAAAACATGAAAGAGCTTTAAATCCCTGGCACCTTCCTCCTAACTTTTCTTCTCGACCACATCTCTTCTCAGACTTCAGCTGGCCAAGTAAGCAGGCCAGTGTGCCCGAGAGCACAAAACAGCACACGAGACCATCCTGATGCAATGGCACATTTATTTTCTCATGCATTAATTCTGTATCATCTACCTGAACCATACCTGCGAGGAGTTCACAGGCCTAACCCTGGGAAATGGGAGTGGCTGAGCCTTCTTTTAGGGTATGGAACATCAAAGCAGGCTCTACAGAATCAGCAACCTACAGCTGGTGTAAGAAGCAACTTGATAAAGTCCATCCCCTCCAAGCCAACGTACTTCAGCAGTAACCTGGATCTTTCAAACACAAATCCTACACCCACAAAAACTTCAGCTGTCACCAACTGCTAGGGAGCTCACCCAAAAAGCTCTGTGTATCCAATCCTGCTAGTGAAACTGTCAATCTCTGTCTTCTGTTCCTTCTGCATCAAAAATAGCTGCTAGGGTGCTGTACCTCAGTTGTAGTGCTCTCCTCCCTTTAAATATTTGGGTTGAGTATTTTAGAATGGGTGAAATTATTAAAGGGTAGAGATGGATGGGTCACTTAGCCTAGAGAAGAGGGGGCTCAGGGCAGAGCTCATTGCTCTCTACAACTACTTGAAGGGAGGCTGTAGCCAGGTGGGGTTGGGCTCTTTTGCCAGGCAAGCAGAAACAGAACAAGGGGACACAGCCTCAAGTTGTGCCAAGGGAGGTCTGGGCTGGATGTTAGGAGGAAGTTCTTGGCAGAGAGAGTGATTGACACTGGAATGGGCTGCCCAGGGAGGTGGTGGAGTCACCGTCCCTGGAGGTGTTCAAGCAAAGCCTGGATGAGGCACTTAGTGCCATGGTCTGGTTGACTGGACAGGGCTGGGTGCTAGGTTGGACTGAATGAGCTTGGAGGTCTCTTCCAGCCTGGTTGATTCTATGATTCATTTCAGCTCTAGCCACTTAAAGACCAAAGATTAAGGAGAAGGAAGACAGAGGTGCTGAAGCATGTCCAGAGAAGGCAACAGAACTGGTGAAGGGTTTGGAGAACAGGTCTGGTGAGGAGCAGCTAAGGGAATTGTAGGTGTTTAGTCTGAGAAAAGGAGGATGAGATGAGACCTTCTTCCTGTCTACAGCTCCCTGAAGGGAGGTTGGAACCAAGTGGGGGCTTGGTCTCTTCTTCCTAGAAACAAGCTACAGGATCAGAGGAAATGGCCTCGAGTTTTGCCAGCAGAGGTTTGGGTTAGATACTAGAAGAAACTTCTTCCCTGAAAAGGTTCTCAAGCACTAGAACAGACTGTCCAGGGAGGTGGTTGGACTCCCATCCATGGAGGTGTTTAAAACCCAAAGAAATATGGTGCTGAGGGACAAGGTTTAGCAGCAGACTAAACTAGTGTGTTGGGTTAGTGGCTGGAATTGATGTTCTTAAAGACCTTTTCCAACCAAAACAATTCTATGAATCTTCACATTACTATGTAGTCACTTCAGACTCATAGATCTACAAAATTCTCCCTATCCAGGCAAACAAATGAGAAGCACAAGACTTCTGCTCAAATCTGAGTGATCTCCCACCACCACCTTACAGCTATGTCATCTTCAACAGTATTTTTGGTGTCATCTTTTATTGCCATACATCTAGACTGTGCCAGTAGAAGAACAAACGACTTCTCCATCCAGCATGGCAAAATTTGACCTCCATTCCTCCTCTTTCAGTTCTAAAAGGACACCCACATGATCATGAGACACAAGTCAGGTGCTAGAAGTATTCAGCAGTGCTATTAAAAGAATTCAGCATTTAAACCTACATTGCCTGTTTCCCCTTGAAGTCTTAGCCTCTGCTTCACTTCTGACTGCAAATGCCACGTGTATGTTTTAACTTAATGCACAAAACAACAATGACCACCAACTAACCAAACACCTAGCAAAAAGGACAGCAAATACCTGTGTGCTAGGACAGCAAGTTTCTGTGTGCTGAGGTTTATGGGAAGCGTTGTCACCTACAGACTCAAATCACACCCACTACAGGCTCCTGGAGGCACGCAGTCCTTTTCACATCCTATCTCTGCTCTGTCACTGAACAAAAATGAGCCATGGTTGCTTTCTGCTGGCTGCCTGGAGATGAGCAGCATCTTCAGCATCTGACCTCCAAGGCAGCTCCAGCAGGACGGCAGCTGGACGTAGAACGCACATGCCTGTGTGGCCAGGTGCCATGGGATGGGACACAGAGCTGACAGCTAGAGATAAAGGCCATCAACTCGCTGCCACACTGCTTATGCAAGTTGCTTTAAATAGCCTTGGCATCTGTAGTGCTCAAAGTGAAGTTTGATGCAAGTGCACCTTCTGGTCTCACTCTGAATTCATTCGCTGGATAGCTTTTTGTCTTTATCTCCTATGACTTTAAAAGGTAAGAACTGCATTGCAGAACAGCTACTCAGTGGTAGCAATGAAAAACTTCCTTCTCCAAAGTAGAAAAATCAATTAACAGAAGCTAAAATACTAAAGGGGGAGTGGGGGGGTGGGGGGGTGGGGTAAAAAGGGGGGGAAAATTAAACCATCATTCTCAGTTTTCTCCATGCTAGAAATACTGAGCAAAAGGTCAGAGGATACTGAAATCTGTTTTCTGTGAGAAGTTCAACTCTGAGCCTCTGCTGAGGGGAGGGAGGGCTCCTCCCTTTTCCTTTACTTCTTTTTCTTTGTGACTATTTCAGCCACACTCGTAAAAAGACTTTGTGTCAGGGTTTCTTACATCGTCTCTTATGCTGCAATGGCTGCAACAGAGATTTGCCCTTTGAGAAGACTTACTTCTCCTCTCTGAAGGCTATTCTGCATGAGATAGCCTGCAAGCTCATTCTATAGCTAGACCTTTCTTAAATAGAGAGATTATCTTCTTGAAGCCTTGCTTTTTGTCCTTTTTTTAATGCCCTTTTAAGAAACTCATCTCAAGTCATCCAAGACTTAGTAGATTGTGATTGAGATTTCACTGCCAGTGTAAAGGTGGAGCACAGGTCTAATCTTCCTAGGCAGAGATTAGCCTTGCTTGGGAGAACTGGTGGCATACTGCACCTTAGTAAACCCAGCTACCCACTGTCCTCCTCACAGCACACTAATTCCACACACCTAGGGGCTGCCCATGCCTCTGCCCTCTAGTACCATGCCTGTTGGTAGGCAGCAGGACCCCACTAGTATCTGTGGTTCCACTCAGAGCTTTCCCTTCTGGATGCACAAACACAAGGGTTCCTCCATCAGCCCTCCAGACTCAGAGCAAACTCAGGGGGGCCCCTGATGAAATAAACCTTGCTATCACCTGTGGTAGCTGCTATGATAGAAAACCAATATGATGCAGAAGCAGTAACAGGACACAATCTACCTTGATCAACAACACACAAGGCCAGGCAGTATGGCAAGCATTCAAGGAGCCAATGCTCTGCAAAGGCAACCAAATGGCTTCCTACCAGCCTTACAGTTCAAAGTCCTGCACATCCAATGCCTTGGCCTTGTACAGCATTCCAGAAAACATGAACTTTACCAACTTCCTTAGAGTCACAGAATCAAGCAGGTTGGAAGAGAGCTCCAAACTCATCCAGTCCAACCTAGCACCCAGCCCTAGCCAATCAACCAGACCATGGCACTAAGTGCCCCAGACAGGCTTCTCTTGAACACCTCCAGGGATCCCAGGGACTCCACCATCTCCCTGGGCAGCCCATTCCAATGCCAATCACTCTCTCTGCTGACAACTTCCTCCTAACATCCAGCCTAGACCTCCCCTGGCACAACTTGAGGCTGTGTCCCCTTGTTCTGTTGCTGGTTGCCTGGGAGAAGAGCCCAACCCCACCTGACTACTAACTTCCTTCAGGTAACTGTAGACAGCACTGAGGTCACCCTTTGTACTGCCTGAAACTGCTGAACTTTTTTCCAGCATTACAGTCTACTTCTGAAGTTTTGAACTGTGATAGTCAACCCATGCAAGGCAGCCAGTCACCAAATTCAGCTGAGGAAATCATTCTGTCTAAATACTGCAGATTTGTACTCTCAATACTCTCCTGAGAACGTAAAATGTCGCAAATGTAAAGGAAAAATAATGAACAAGAAACGTCTCATTAATGTTTTGTCTCAACAATAAGAGCACACTCCTCACCTCCCCAACACCCCCACCCCTTAAAGTCTGCTTAGCAAATTAAAATTATTGGCAAAGCCACACTGTATTGCATTGAAACCCCCCCTCTGGCCACAGCTGTCAGCTTTTACTTTCAGAATCAGGATCTGCCCATGGGCACAGAGCTGGCTTGTAGCTAATAGGCTCATTACAAGTCAAGGGCAAATAAGAAAAATCTATGTGAGCCAGTATGAAAAGCTAATGTAACTCTGGAGGTTGAGATTATGCAGCTGCATATCACTATTCTAATTAGAAGGAAAAGGTACTATCAAACAGGCAGCTTTGAAGGGAACTCTGTACTAGGAAAATATGTGAGTCATAAGAAAAAGCAAGAGAAGTTCTTAACAGTGGTTCAGATTTAAATAAAATCAGGAATCAAAAACCCCTTTTATCTGAAGAAGCACACCCATGCCAGCAGATACATTCTGGTCTTCAGCATACACAACAGAACATGAGCTGTTAAGTCTCCAGAGACATCCTTATTCCCATTCATCCCTACACATGAAACTAGCATCACTGTCACTCCTTGTAAGATTCACACAACAGACATAAAAATAACTTGCCAATCTTTTCCCCAATGTAAGACTCTACCACTTATCTCCCTTTTCCAGTTGAGATATTCCCTCCATCACCTCCCCAACAGACACACACACAAAAAAAAGTTTCTAGTATTTAGGGAGTTGAGTTTGTGGTTGTTTTGCCTGAAATTCCAAGTATTCTGTGTCCAGCTCTGGGCTCCTCAATTCAAGAGATACTGAGATACTGGAGCATGACCAGAGAAGGGCAGCAAGGCTGGGGAGGGGCCTGGAGCACAGCCCTGTGAGGAGAGGCTGAGGGAGCTGGGGGTGTGCAGCCTGCAGAAGAGGAGGCTCAGGGCAGACCTCATTGTTGTCTACAACTACCTGAAGGGAGGCTGTAGCCAGGTGGGGTTGGGCTCTGCTGCCAGGCACCCAGCAACAGAACAAGGGGACACAGCCTCAAGCTGTGCCAGGGCAGGTCTAGGCTGGATGTTAGGAGGAAGTTGTTGTCAGAGAGAGTGATTGGCATTGGAATGGGCTGCCCAGGGAGGTGGTGGAGTCTCTGTGTGTGGAGGTGTTGAAGCCAAGCCTGGATGAGGCACTTAGTGCCACGGTCTGGTTGCTTGGCCAGGGCTGGGTGCTAGGTTGGCCTGGATGATCTTGGAGGTCTCTTCCAACCTGCTTTCTTCTATGATTCCAGGATTCTATTCTCAGAAACTCTGGAAGTAATCCTCCTCTTTCTTATACCACATTTATATTTATGTAAATCCACCAGTGCTGATGAATTACTTTTATGATGACCACTAATTTAAGAGAAGAAGTAGATTGTGCTATATAAAGATCCTTGGAGTAGATAGTTTAAAAGGCTTCTTTTAGCTTTGTTTTGGGTTTTGTTTGTCGGGGTTTTGTGAGGTTTAAGTGCTTTAAAAATGCTGTCCAAAACAAATCACAGTATTCAGCTTCCAAAGAAGCATTCCTGTCATCTACAACCCAAAATTCATCAAACTGATTATTACAAGTCACAGGGAATGGTTGTTGTGGGGGCTGTTTGTTTGTTTGTTCCTTTTTGTTTGGAGTTTTTTTGTTTGTTTTTTTTATTGTTTCCTTCTTGGCTTTTTTAACCCAAACTGCCAACTAGAAACACCTGAAAGAGAATTTCAGCTTTACCTGAAGTTTAGCTTAGCACAGGAACTTACTGCAGAAAACAGCTCCAGACCACGTTCTGAAGATGGTGTGAAAGTCCCTATGACCAAATGGGAAGCCCTGGGGTTCTTCTGCCTTCTAACAAAACATTATTACACCTCCCAGGCAGCTATCTTGACTGCTGAAGACAGTGCCTACTGAGACCCGACAGAAGGGCACAGGTATCCTTGTCTTGCTGCTCTTGTTCTGCTGCTGCTGCCTTGGCATCAGCACACCTTTACTTAGAACTCATAGGAGGCTTTGACCCTCAGAGGCAAAGCCCCAGCAGGCAGCCTGTGTGATCAGCCTTGCTGCAGGATGGCAGCTCCAGCAGAGCCAGCATGGATATGCAGCATCAACAGCATCCTCAGATGTGGCAGAGAGGCTCCAGCAGGGCTGTCCCTCAAAGCTCTTCACAGAAGACAGAAGTCCCTGGAGCAGCCCAGCTTGCCTGTCCTGTTTTACATAACTCCAAGCAACTAGGAGAGTTCAAGGGGAAGTGTGTGTCCAAAACTAGCTTCCAACTACAGTAGTCAGCTCTGCTTGGTTCGTTTTGTCTCAGAGATCTGCAGCAAGACCTGCAGCTCTTCTTGTCTGAAGAGACTGCTGCTTGCTTAGTGCTTTCTCGCTGGATTGTCACAGCAGGCTGAAAACCCAGGGATGGGCTGGTGTGAAGCTCAGAATGCTGCACACCCTTTTCATACTTCAGAGAAGGACTTGAGCTAAGGGTGAAATAGCCATCATTTATACATTCATCAGAAAAATGTAATCACAGAGAAAAGGTCACCTTATTTGCATACTCAATGCTCAAATCAAACACTGCTTCTGCAGATCTGAAACGACAGCAAAGCAATACTGCTGGCTACTGAGAGCCACAGAAGAAAGACCTCAGGAGAGCATGAGCAGTATTTGCAGACACAGCTAGGGTGCACTTCTGGTGTGGCAACTGATTGAAGCAGAAGATGTTGCTGAAGGAGGTGGTCTTGCAGCTCACTGTCCCATCTACCTCTTAGTATCATCACAGAATCCTAGAATCATAGAATTGAGCAGGTTGGAAGAGACCTCCAAAAGGCCATCCAGCCCAACCTATCACTCAGCCCTATCCAATCAACTAGACCATGGCACTAAGTGCCCCGTGCAGTCGTTTCTTGAACACCTCCAGGAATGGCAACTCCACCATCTCCCTGGGCAGGCCACTCCAATGCCAGTCACTCTGTGAAGAACTTCCTCCTAACATCCAGCCCAGACCTCCCCTGGCACTCTTCTAGAATATGCTGTGGTGCTAAGGGAAAAATCAATTTATCTGGTAAACCCAAGAGAGTTTTTACCCTGGGGTAAGCCTGCCATTTGATCAGCCCAATGCATTGATTCATGTTGAGGCTGCCCAACCACTGCATCCAGTGCAGAAGCAGCATTTGGTCCACAGGATAGGGCTAGGAAGAGATGTAGAAACACCCTCGCCAATGGTGATTTACCCTTAGATCTCTTCAGCTGTAATACAGAACTTTGGTCTTTCACATGAGAAGGCCAATCTGTCCCAACTCCTTTGCCCAAGTGAAGATGCACTGAGCTCTCTTCTCTCAAGTGTGACTCGCTGCAGGAGAGCAGCACCTCAGCTCCTCACTGGAACAGTTTTTTCCCCTCTTAGGCCCTGCAACCTTAATAGGTAGTAAAAAAAATGACCAATCCAACCTACAGCAATGCACCAAACCTCTCAATGCATTTGGATCTGTGGAGCAAGGCACACATAGGACTGTTATCAGCAAGCCTTATTCTACTCTGCACCTGCACTTTATGTTTGCCTCTCAGCAGCAAAATACACTTCTGCACTTGGTTGCTGCTGCTGCTGCTGCTTTGCCATCCCTGTTTGCAGTGAAGTGGGGGAACTGCAGTCTTAATGAGAGGGAGCTTGGGGCAATCAATCTCCTAAATTGGCCTCCTAACCTTCCTGGCTATTATCAATAACCCTTCATGACAGCATCTTTTAGGTCTTTCAGTCACAGACACATTAAGTGTCTTTTTTTGTTAGGTTGGCTGGTGTTTTTTAAAGCCACCATACTGCCTGGAAACTGCACCATCCATCTTAGAGGGATACGTACACCTCAAGTCACTGAAACACTAAAGGTTCTGCAGCTGGCAGAATGAAACATTCTACAAGATAAACTTTAATTTTCATATTCACTATAGTGAAGAAAATTTATTTTGAGCATTCTGTAGGAGCATCAGTTCCTAAGATGAGAAACACCACATTGACCTGCAAGCACCTCAGCTCAGACCAGCAGTAAAACCACTGTATAAATGAGTACTAAACCCTCAATCATTTAATCAGAACTAAGCAGGTACATTCTGAAACAACCCAAACCCACTTGCCCACCCCTAACTGGGTATGATAGACTTGATTATTCTCTTGGCAACTCCAGCTCCTCCTAAAGACCTGTCTAATAATACCATTTCCTTACTAAAACATTCCCCCTTTTGTTGCTGGCAACATGAGCAGAGTTAACATGAAGTATGGGATATCAAATGAGTAATGGTCTCAACACAGTTTGCATTTATCACGCAAAGGTCACCTTTTCCTTTCTCTTAGTTCAGGGCACAGCACGCTCAGAATCCAATTTATCCTGTGGCAGATCAGTGCAGGGCCAGCAAAAATGAAAGACAGCAAGATTCTCACTAAAGCAATAAGGCAAACAGAGACTGGAGAACTCTAGCACCAAATAAAACCAAAAGCTTCTAAGCAAATTAATCACATTTTGACCTTTGGTGACATTCTGACACTATGTATAGGCTGGAAAATTCTCTGCACCATAAATACACGTGGCTGACAGACATTATTAAAACATCTGGGTAATAGCTTATCAAATCAGTTCTTTATCTGTACACCTCTTGCAAAGGCTTTAAGCTTTACAAAGAGGTATTGCAATGAAAATACATCTATAGGGAACTACATAAACCCCTCACCAGACTCTGCTGACATTCACAATATAATGGTTGTTACAAAACTGAATATTGACCCAGACAAAAAAAAACACAGACCAGCTCCAACCACCACCAGGAAGCAAACCAATGAGAGAGGATTCCAAAACTCTTTTAGATTTCTTCCTAACTGAACTGGTTATCAATTTATCTCATGGTATTTTCAGAAGGAATTCCTCAGGAAAAACACAGCATTCAGTTCATAGCTGACCCAGGAGTTCACATTAGAGCAATTGCAGAGATGGTGGAGGAAATCTCAGAAAGGTTATTTGAGCTCTACTTGAGGAATACAAAAAGTAATTCTTCAAACAGTTTCTATTTTGATTCATTTCAGAGAAACAGGCACCTTCCTACCCTCTCAGTGATCCTTCCCAGGGCTGCAGCACTGAGCCCAGCGGAGTTATTGATCTAGTCCCCACATCCATCGATCGCCTCCAACTGAGCCCTGCGCAGCTTCCAAGGTGCAGCTGTGGATCCCTCAGCAAGATAAGCATCACAACATTTTAGTCCCCCAAACTGAGCTGGGCAGAGCCTTCTACAGTATGCAACACAACTACCCTCGAGCAGACAGCAGGCAGTCTTCTAAACCAACTTTTTCCACGGTCTTCTTTGGTTACCCTACAAAAAGTTAAAGCACCCTGTGAAAGGTGATGGTCCCTTTGAGGAAAGAGCAGACCTTACCTCTTCAGGCTATTAGTGATGCCCTGCACCATGAAAGGAGCTTTGAGAATTAAGCTGTATCTTGCTGTACTTCCCTTAAGATGAACACATTTCTTAACACTATTGTGACTCAAAAGCTTTCCATTTCAAATCGTCTGGCAGACAAAACCCACAGAGCATTGGGGTCTGTATTTCCTCTGATTTCAAGTGAAGTACTGAATTATATTTTAGAGAAAGTGACCACCTTAAACACAGGCTTCATCCTTGCACTACGACCTGCCCAGCAGGGCAGAGCAGAGGAGGCTCAAGCCTTGATGGGATCACAACCTATTTCTCCAGAGAAAAGGAGGATGAGAGGAGACCTTCTCACTCTCTACAACGTCATGAAAAGGAGGCTGGAACCAGCTGGGGGTTGGTCTCTTCTACTAAGGAACAAGTAATAGGGTGAGAGGAAATGGCCTTAAGTTCATAGAATCATAGAATAAACCAGGTTGGAAGAGACCTCCAAGCTCATCCAGTCCAACCTAGCACCCAGCCCTATCCAATCAACTAGACCATGGCACTAAGTGCCTTATCCAGTCTTTTCTTGAACATCTCCAGGGATTGGACATTAGAATAAACTTCTTTGCTGGAAGGGTTCTCAAACACTGGCACAGGCTGCCCACATCAGAAGATACTTCTTCCCTGAAAGGGTTCTCAAACACTGGCACAGGATACCCAGAGAGGTGGTTGAATACCTATCTCTGAAGGTGTTTCAAAGAGGCAGAGATGTGGTGCTGAGTGACATGGTTTAGCACCAGCCTTGGTAGAGTTAAAGAAGGGTTGGATTTGATGTTCTTAAAGGTTTTTTTCAACCATAAGACTCTGTTTCTTTATTTCTCTCTTGTAAAATTGGGTCCTAAAGCCAGGTGCACCTTGTGTTTTTACAAGCTGTGCTTCCTTTAAACAGCAAACCCATTGAAGCCTACCAGAATTTCTCATTTTAGCAAATACTTTGCCTTTTGCTGTTGTTCAGCATCTGTAAATTACAGGGCCTTTGCTGCAAAAAATCAGGAGGAGGAATTAACTAACAGATCATTTGCAGTTGTAACAACTCACTTAAAATCAGCTTTTCTGAGGAGGAAATGATCCATTTTTATAAATAATGACACATTCCTAAAGATTTGATTTGCACAAAAGCCTAATGACAAGATTTTAATTAAAGGAAACTTGACACACAAGTGCAGGGGAAGAATAAGAGAGGTTTCTTTCCTTCTTTGTCTCTTTTTTTAAGCTTCAATGCAAGGTGGGATTCATTCACTGTGAGGATGACAGAGCACTGGAACAGGCTGCCCAGGGGGGTTGTTGAGTCTCCTTCTCTGGACGTGTTCCTCTGTGATCTGGTCTAGGTGATCCTGCTCTGGCAGGGGGGTTGGACTAGATCATCTTTAGAGGTCCCCTCCAGCCCCTGACATTCTGTGATTCATTCTGGTTCTGGGAAACCTGCTGAATCTAATACAGGTCGGTGAAAACACCTCCAACACCTGGAATGCTGCATGTGCTGTTTGCTGCAAACTGTTCAAACTCCTGCCCTATTTCTCTCAGCTCTGCATAAACACTCTCCAAGAGGTTAAAATTTCATTTTGTTGCTTCTCTCTTGCAGACAGCCTGAAAAAAGCACTGTGGTATTGACCTTCTCCAGCTCCTTTCAGACACAAACCGCTCCCTGCCTGCATGCACTGCCCCAGTTTCCACTAATTTCAGCAGCATTTCTGCTCTTATGTAATAAGCACCTTCTCAACACAAACTCCTGCAGAAGAAACCAAACCAACCGAGGCTCTTTTTTGCATAAGCTACCACGCAGCTATCAGTTAGTGGCTACTGGATGGGGATGACAGACTGGATCTGAACCTCTGACCTATGCTCCCCCATTAGCCATCCCCTGAGAACCACATTAATCAATTTTTGATAAAAGCATAAGCATGCACTGAAGCACTGGGAAAGGGAAAATTGCAGTTATTTGAACAGAAAAGCACACACTGAACTGGAAAGCTAAAGACTGTCACTGATGTATTATTTCTGCAAGGTGAAATAAAAACATAGTAGTTGCTCTACAGAAAGCTCAAAGGTTTTGGGAGGTTTGGTTTTGTTTGGTGGCTTGCTCCAGTTTTTTAACCCTGGAAGAACCCAGGATGACAACCAGCACTGAAAGCTAAATCTATGCAGACAATGATTTGCTTTCAGGCACTGGAACAGGCTGCCCAGGGGGGTGGTGGAGTCACCATCCCTGGAGGTGTTTAAAAGGAGAGTGGATGTGGTGCTTGAGGCTATGGTCTGGTGATGAAGGATGCTGGGATGAAGGTTGGACTGGATGGTCCTGGTGGTCCTTTCCAACCATAGTGATTCACAGTGATGAGATGTTGTGCTGAGGGATCTGCTTCAGTCAAGGCCTTGTCAGTGCAAAACTGATGATTGGACTGGAGGAGCCTGAAGGTCTTTTCCAATCTAAGAAATTCTGTGACTCTGTGATTTAAGGGTGCACATGCAAAAGACAGTTTACTATAAAATTTCAAGGCCAGGTTACATGAGGCCTTGAGCAATCAAGTCTAGTTGAGAGGCATCCCTGCCTATGACAGGGAGATTGGACTGCAGGGTAAGACTGGATCCTAGGAAGATGTTCTTCAGCACAAGGGTTGTGAGACTCTGGAATAAGTTGCGGATGCCTCCTCCCTGGTAGTGTTCCAGGCCAGGCTGGATGTGACCTTGAGTCAGCAAGTCTAGCTGAGAGGCATCCCAGCCCATGGTGGGGATGCTGGAGAAGATCATCCTGAAGGTTCTTTCCAACTTAAGCCATTCTATGAAAAGAAGATGGTGACTACAGACAGCTGATGGAATGACTGACAGCTGTGGGGATGATAAAATCATAGAGCTGATATAGTCACACTTCCACCTACCAGCAAACACCCTTACAAAGGGTAGTTAGCAAGTTATCAGTGTGCCAATAGCAGGAATGTTTGACAGACCAGAAAAGAAAGTGCTTAAAATGCCCCTGAAATCCAAATGCTAAATATGTGATACTCACCTTTCTCCATCAAAGTTCTTTGTTGTGTTTGTAGAAAATTAAGTTTCCAAACCCCTTTAGCCAGGCATTCAGGTAAATTCAAGTCTAAGAATCTGCATTCTAGCCAGCAAAAAAACTCTACAACACAAGCACCAGGGATATTTTATGCATCCAGTTTCTGGCACAAGGCTTGGAAGTTAAATGGGTACACCACACAGCAATCATTTTAATAATGAACATCAACACGATCCAGGAACGTCAACAGAACAATTTCCACTGACTCAGCTCCAGATCACATCCTATGTGGGCAACTAGCTGACAAAAGCTGAGAAATGAAGGCAAGAAAACCTTCATACACAGCATTGTGTTACCAATGTTTAACAGCCACTCACTTGTGAAGAAAATGGATTTTATTCTTCTTTCCCCTCTCTTTTAATGTGTTTGAACGAAAATACAGACCTCAAGTGATCAGTGAGCTACCATTACTGAAAGCTCCTTGGTGATAAAAAACTAAGAGCTTGTGCTGTGGCCAGCAGGACAGAGGAGGTTATTCTGCTCCTGTGCTCAGCACTGGGCAGGCCACACCTTGAGTGCTGTGTCCAGTTCTGGGCTACTCCATTCAAGAGAGATGTTGAGATACTGGAAGGTATCCAGAGAAGGGCAGCAAGGCTGGGGAGGGGCCTGGAGCACAGCCCTGTGAGGAGAGGCTGAGGGAGCTGGGGGTGTGCAGCCTGCAGAAGAGGGGGCTCAGGGCAGAGCTCATTGCTCTCTACAGCTACCTGAAGGGAGGCTGTAGCCGGGTGGGGTTGGTCTCTTCTCCCAGACAACCAGCAACAGAACAAGGGACACAGTCTCAAGCTGTGCCAGGGGAGGTCTAGGCTGGATGTTAGGAGGAAGTTGCTGGCTGAGAGAGTGATTGGCATTGGAATGGGCTGCCCAGGGAGGTGGTGGAGTTGCTGTCCCTGGAGGTGTTGAAGAGAAGCCTGGCTGGGGCACTTAGTGCCATGGTCTGGTTGGTTGTTTAGGGCTGGGTGCTAGGTTGGACTGGATGATCTTGGTGGTCTCTTCCAACCTGCTTGATTCTATGACTCAGTGATCCCCACCTGTAACTTTGATACAGGTATGCTAAATGCAGAAATCAAAGTCTATTTACATAGATGTTTTGCTTGTATTTGATTGCCAGTTTACTTGTATTTGAATATCAATTTGCAAGCTAATTAGAGAACATTGCTGAGCCCATTACAGAAAAATAGTGCTCCACCATTAACTGCAGTGCTAGCTCACTAATTCCTTTAAAGACTGGCTTCAAACACCATCTTCATCTCCATTCAAAACAATTAGTGTACATTTATTCCACATTCTAAACTGCAGAAAATCAAATTTTTAAACACTTTAACAGATTGCACTGCTCTTTTGATAGCTTTTATGTTACAAATTATGCTTTTAGGGATCTGTAAGTTTCCTATTTAAGAGTGTTAAACTGGAACTCACAGAGGGTCCTAAATAATTCCTCTTTTCTACAGCCTGAGAGGCATGTGCCATTAACTTTCAAAACCAAACAAAGCCTGCTTCTTAAAAGGCAGCACAGCACTCAAGAGCTTGCTCCTGCAGGAGAGCAGGCAAGATCACACAAGATCACAGTAACTGCCACTGCTCACAGGGCTGCCAAATCGCAGCAGACACTGCAAGGGAGGAGGAAAAATTCAAATGAGGCCAGTTTGGAAGCTCTGAGGGCAGCTCAGAGAAGGAGACTGTGCTGTGCTGTGATGCTCCAGGCAGAGCAGCAGCAGTGCCCAGGGGCTGCAGCCGTGGGCAGTGCTGGATGTCCTGGTTCCCTGGATTACTGGAGCCAGGCTGCTGAGCTAATGGGATTGCTTCCTTGTCAGCTGCAACCCAGCTAAGAAGCGCCGGCGCCATTCGTCACCAGGCTCGGACAGGGCTGGGGTGCAGCAGGCAGGGAGGGATGGGCAGGTTGCTGCTGATCCTCAGCTGCACAACGCTGGGGAAAAGCGAAAGAGCAGGAAGAAAGCTCCTGTTGGGTTGCAGGGAGAACAGGGAAAACTGAAAAAAACCCCAAACATACAAAAAAGCTCAACAGAGAATCTAACACAACGGAGTCTCATTCAGCTACCACCTCCTTTTCCAGCCTCACCCCTAAAAGGGATCTGTTTTCCTCTTTTCCACAGCAGGTCCCAGTAAATCAGCAAAGCAACATGACCCAGCAAGAACTCAGCTCTTTCTTTGGGGAAATCTGAGTTATTCCTTTCCCCCTTTAACCACACTGGGGTCTCCGTTCATTCCTCCACCCATTCCAGCATCCTTTAGCACTCAGATTCTTCTGCTTCCATCCCCTCCTCAGCTGCAGCTCTGTGCCCCAATCCAGAGTTTCACCCTAACTTTTGCCCTGTGGAAAAAGAAATCACCCAGCTGGGGTAAATGGAGAGGAGCAGAAAACAATCTGTGTTGTGTTAAATTGGTACCAAAGGACAATTACTCCTTCTGCAGCCCAATGAGAAGATAATAGTAACTCCAATATTTGAGGCTATTCCCCTGCACCTTCCTTCTGCCCCTCCTATCTTCTCAGTTCAGCAAAGCCAATTCTGATGCCTAGAACATGCCCTGAAAGTTTGAAAGTGAACTCTTCCAAAAGTTATCATTCCCAAATTTATAAATGCCCCCACAAGCTCAACCAAAAGCAACGAATCTGCCTTTAAACATTCAACCTGAGAGAGGTTCAAACTGTACCTGGGGCTGTTGACTGACATCCAAGTCTTCATCACAGCAGTACTTGATTAAAGGTAGTCATCACCTGTTCAAATACTACTGGAATTTCTCTCTCTTTAGTATGGTAAAAGCTCTTTCCCTTTGTTCAGGGATGCTCTAGCACATGTGTCTGCTGGATTGTTAGGAGGATGCCAGCACAGATGGCCTCACCTGAGCTCTTCCTCCATGCTTTCCATACCCTGATCTACCCACACAGACTCACAGAATGGTTTGAGTTGGAAAGAACTCTAAGGATCATCTAGATCCAAGCCCCTTGCCATGGGCACGGACATCTTCCACTACACCAGCTTGCTCAAGGCCTCATCCAACCTGACCTTGAACAGTGCCAGGGAAGGGGCATCCACAAGCTGTGCCAGTGTCTCACCACCCTCACTGGAAAGAATTTCTTCCTAATAAAGAATTTTTACCATTTTTTTCCTCCAATGCAGCTGCTACAAGCAACCACAATCTCTCTTCTATCACAAATAAATCTCTTATACCTAAGGGCACCTTTGTCTGCCAGAGTGGGGGGGTTCCATGCAGCTTTGCAACCACCATTCCTCTCAAAGAGCACAGGTCAGCCTTGGGGAAGGCTCTAACTAGAGTGATTCCAGGAGAAATAAGGGCTCCTTGGGAATCAAGGCCAGATGGGCAAGTTTAGAACGAGCTAATGCTGCACTAAATTCTTTTAGAAACAGTATAAAGCCAGACCCAGCTCCAGAGGCAGAAACAAACATCTCCTCTGCCATCCTCCCCTGAGCCATGACCAGAGCTTGCTGGGGCAGCTGACAACTGGATTTCTGCACACAGGAAGGAAACAGCCTTTGAGATCTTCACAGCCAACCAGCTGAATACAAGAAAAGGGAATAAATACCAGTTACTTTAGTGCATTCCAAGTAAGTGCACCACAAAAAGAAACAGCTATCAGAGATGGCCTAACAAACCACAACAGTCATTTGCACATGCCAGAACAATGCAAGCATTCAGGATTTCTGTGATTTCTCTGTAGGTGCATCCTTCTCTTTATCAAGATGTACTTAGAGTTTACACTGGAAGCAGGGGTTTATGTTATTTTTTGCTTGCCTGGTTAGTTGGTTTGGGTTATGTGTGTTTGGTTTGGGTTTTTTGCTTGCTTGGTTGGTTGTTCTGGGGTCTGTGTGTTGGTTTTTGAGGTTTTTTTTGCTTGCTTGGTTGGTTGTTTCAGCATCTGTGTGGTTGGTTTTGGGGTTTTTGTTTGCTTGCTTGCTTGGTTTTGGGTTTTGTGTGTTGGGTTTTGGGTTTTTTGCTTGCTTGCTTGCTTGGTTTTGGGGTTTGTGTGTTGGGTTTTGGGTGGTTTTTTTCTTGGTTAGCTGTTTTGGGTTTTGTGTGGTTGGTTTTGGGGTTTTTGCTTGCTTGCTCACTTGGTTTTAGGTTTTGTGTGTTGGGTTTTGGGTGTTGTTTTTTTTGGTTAGCTGTTTTGGAGTTTGTGTGGTTGGTTTTGGTTTTTTTGCTTGCTTGCTCGCTTGGTTTTAGGTTTTGTGTGTTGGGTTTTGGGTGGTTTTTTTCTTGGTTAGCTGTTTTGGGGTTTGTGTGGTTGGTTTTGGGTTTTTTGCTTGCTTGCTCGCTTGGTTTTGGGTTTTGTGTGTTGGGTTTTGGGTGGTTTTTTTCTTGGTTAGCTGTTTTGGGTTTTGTGTGGTTGGTTTTGGGGTTTTTGCTTGCTTGCTCGCTTGGTTTTGGGTTTTGTGTGTTGGTTTTGGGTGTTTTTTTGCTTGCTTGCTTCTTTTTGGGGTTTGTGTGTTGGTTTTTTGGGTTTTTTTTTGCTTGGTTGGATGTTCTGGGTTTTGTGCATCGGGTTTTGGGTCCTTTTTGATTGTTGGTTAGCTGTTTTGTGTTTTCTGTGCTGGTTTTGGGTGGTTTTTTGCTTGGTTAGCTATTTTGGGTTTTGCGTGGATGGTTTTGGGTTTTTTGCTTGATTTCTTGCTTTGTTTTGGGTTTTGTGTGTTGGGGTTTGAGTTGGTTTTTGCTTGCTTGCTTGGCTTTGGGGTTTGTGTGTTGGCTTTTGGGTGTTTTTTTGTTTGGTTAGCTGTTTTAGGTTTTGTGTGGTTGGGTTTGGGTTTTTTGCTTGCTTGTTTTGGGCTTTGTTGTTTTGTTTTTTCAGTGTTGGGTTTTTGGTCCTTTTTGCTTGGTGGGTTTTTTGCTTTGGATTTATTTTCTTTTTTTGAGGGGGAGGGAGGGGGGAAGGTGGGTACAGGAAGATAATTTGAGGGGAAAAAAA
Source organism: Pogoniulus pusillus (assembly GCF_015220805.1). Classification (NCBI taxonomy): domain Eukaryota; kingdom Metazoa; phylum Chordata; class Aves; order Piciformes; family Lybiidae; genus Pogoniulus; species Pogoniulus pusillus. The sequence goes on from NC_087297.1 coordinate 4,851,194, forward strand.
CATTTGGAAATAATTGAAACATTTTCTGCCAGCTTGCCAGCAGCTCATAGAGAGACCCCATCCAACTGAGATTCTTTGGCTGTCTGCCTGGAAGGAACTTGTCAACTTGTCTTCTTCCTTGAGGCAAGGAGACTTCAAACAAAGTGGTAACCATTTTCATTTTTTTATGGGGGAGGGGAAAAATAAAAGCCCCAAACTCTCTTCTTGGAAAGTACAATTCTGCTAAAAATACTTTCCCTAACTCTACTGTTAATGTGGAATTATGGAAGCCAGCAGTAAGAAGAATCAAAGTTGCTTACAGAAAAGAATGAGGTATAAACAGAACAAGGGGACACCATCTCAAGTTGTGCCAGGGAAGGTCTAGGCTGATGTTAAGAGGAAGTTATTGCCAGAGGGAATGATTGGCATTGGAATGGGCTGCCCAGGGAGGTGATGGAGTCTCTGTCCATCCCTGGAGGTGTTCAAGAACAGACTGGATAAGGCACGTGGTGCCATGGTCTGGTTGACTGGATAGGGCTGGGTGCTAGGTTGGACTGGATGAGCTTGGAGGTCTCATCCAACCTGGCTGATTCTATGATTCTATGGTCTGGTTAATGGGACAGGGCTGGGTGCTAGGTTGGACTGGATGAGCTTGGAGGTCTCTTCCAACCTGGTTGATTCTATGATTCTATGGTCTGGTTAATGGGACAGGGCTGGGTGCTAGGTTGGACTGGGTGAGCTTGGAGGTCTCATCCAACCTGGCTGATTCTATGATAAGCCTTAAAAATATGCTGCTGACCAGTCTTCAGCATGATGGTTTTTTAGAAAAGGGATTTTATACTCAGCTGATGATGGGAATCTTCACACTTAGAAAGCTCACACACCACTAGCAGCCACAAAAAAAAGCCAAGTGGCTTCACCTGGGAGAGACAGCACCCATGCGACCTCCACTACATGATGAAAACTTGCTTTTCAATGCCAGGCAATCCTCAAGCACCACAATTCCAGCAACACATTTCTGAATTGTTTCAGACCAAATGCATTTTCAAATGGTAAACTACAAAACAAGTCAGTGGGAATGCCAGAATTGAGTTTTGTCACTCAGTTTGAAAGCATCAAAACAAGTATTATTTTGTAAGCATTTCACTGCTAGAAGAAAAAACGCAGCAGGGGACAGCAGGGCTCTGTTTAAGCCTTCAGCAAAATCCTAAGGAGTGGGAGTGTGAGTTCTACCCCAGATAAACTGGTTAACCCTGTTGGTTTTATGGTTTCATGAGCACTTGGTACCAGTCTCCAAGAGGAGGGAAGGCACCAGCAGGCCTCATTTGGCAATGCTGTCAGCTCACTCCAGTTTAAACAGCTCATGAAACTGCTCTGTTACTCATCCATAATCACTGCTTATCTAAGAGATCAACACCAAAATATTTTATTTCTTTATCACTGTGCAACTCAAAGAGCTTAGATATATTTTATAGCTACTCAGTGCTCAAAAGGACTCATTTGAGAATCTTGTATAGACAAGGAATTTGTTTAGCAGAGAAAAAATAATGTGTTTAGTATCAACATTTGAGTCTTTGAAAGGTAAGAAAGCACTAAAATTAATTATCTGAGGAAGAATCTCTAACTTTAAGTTATGATTCTGCATATAACCATTCAACTACCCTTCCCAAGTGAATGATTTCAGTAGAAATGCATTATTTGTACCTTGAATTTCACAGGATATAGAACAAAGATGAGATAAACAGGCTGGATGCAGATAGCAGACTGCCACAAGTACTTTTTCTTTCTCTAGATGAACTCTTGATAAAACCAGCACAAGGACATTTAATATATTAAGCTTAACTCCCTCTAACTCAACCTTTTCTTCTCCAAACACCATGGTCCTTCAAACAGCAATCACAATGTATTTACAATTCAGAAGTGCTGTGCCTGTAAATGTAGGTTAGGTATCTGCTTCTACAAGGTGCTGGCTGGTGAGTTACCTGCATATTATTTATTTACCTTTTCAAATGTTGGAACATTTACTCCTAAAACACTTCCAAGCATACCAAATGCTAGAAGACCCAAAGGCCCAAGTAACTCAACAACTGTATCAGTACATCACTTTCTAGGGATGCTTTCTGTTTTGTTTCAGAGATGACTCTTTCATTTCCCTACCTTTCACAGGATCACTGCATGTTAGGAGTTGGAAGGGACCTCTAGAGATTGAGTCCAATGCCCCCCACCAGAGCAGGACCATAGAATCTAGCTCAGGTCACAGGCAGGGCTGGAAAGTCTCCAGAGGAGACTCCACTCTACCTCTTTGGGGAGCCTGCTCCAGCACTCTGTGAGCCTTACAGTAAAGAAGTTCTTCCTCATGTTGAGGTAGAATTTCCTGTGCCATGGTTTACATCCACTGCCCCTTGTCCTAGCCCAGGGCAGAAGTAAGCAGAGGCTGTCCCTTCCTTCTTGACACCCAGTCCTCAGCTCTGAGCCTACCTAGCCCCTTAGTAAAAATCACAGTCATTTCACTGAAGTGACTGACACTAAGTGGAACAACATCCAAAGCACTATAAATAGATTCAGCTATAGGACTTAGATTAGGTGTGTCTGGTGACTTGACTGTGGAAGTCAGACTTGCCAGATCTCATGCAAGACAAAGTCTAAGATAACAGCTCTGAAGAGTCTCCAAGGCTACAACTAGAGAAGCCTGTAACTGGGAACATGGGAACACAGGGCACAGGTAACACTATTCCAGGAGGAGGCAACAATACACAGCCTATACAGCAGACTACCTCCTACACAGCTCAGTCACAACCTACTAAATGGGTAGTTTCCAACTTCTTTTGCTGTGCTTTCACAACTAACTCCACCCTTTCCCTACATAAAATTCCCCATTTCCTCATCCTGAAACCAGCTACCTTCCTCTTTCCTTCCCTCTGCCCACATAATGTGAGGGGTTTTCCCTTTTCCAATCTCTGTTATTCTGAATGTACTGCCCCACTGATTTCCCAGGTTGTGACAACTAAACATCTTGCAGCCTCTCATGCACAGAAGGTGAAATTAGTAGAGCCTGACATATTATCCTATATGAATGAAAAGCCAAAGCTGTTATAAATTTATTCTCTTTGTCAAATGTAACAGGAACAACACTGAGCCTCCCTCAAAAACAAACAGTAATAGAAAACTCTCCAGAAAATAAAAAGTATTCTGTAGTGTCCAGTGGAACTCTGCCTCATACTTTAAAAGTAAAGATTTCTGATAATACTACTTTAAAATCACAGCATCACAGGATATTAGGAGTTGGAAGGGACCCGAGGAGATCATTGAGTCCAACCCCCCTGCCACAGCAGGACCATACAATCTAGCACAGCTCACAGAGGAACACATCCAGACAGGTGTGCTAATCTGAGCCTAGCTGGGATAATTTAGTGAGAGGAATTAGATGCTAGGCTGTGAAAAAGAAACAATGGTGATGTCTGCTTCACTCATAGGCTTGCTGAGATGTATAGAAACAAGAACATAAATATAGATAAAAGAGTTGCTCCCTGGCTTTGGCTGCCTCCCTTCCCTCCCTAACTTGCTGTCTGTGTGACTAATCCCTCTGCTTTCAATCTCCCCCTGGCCGATTCTCCAAACTCACCTTGCATGTAAGGCAAAGTTTGAGATAAGGCAGAGGGGTGGAAATGAGGTGGAAGGGTGGTTGGGAGCCCCTCCTGGGGGCTCTGGTTTCTGGAAGGGTTGTTGTGTTCCTGTATTACCTTTTTAACTTCTATATTTCTGTCTCTAGCTGTAGAGATTGTAAATACCTGCTTGTACCTTGTGCTAAACTGTAAATATAAAGCTTCATTCTTTAATTTCCAGCCAGCTGAATCTAGGCTGGGTGATTTTCTTAAGTGTGTGTGGGGGGGGTAATACCCAATCCATCAAAACAGAGCTTGAAAGTCTCCAGGGAAAGAGACTCCACAACCTCTCTGGGGAGATGATGTTAATGTGAGAACTGAAAGGCACAGATCAACAAGTCATAATCATCCTGACTTAAGTTTTGATGAGTTGGAAACCAAGAGCCTTACAAGACCCTTGCTCCCCATTGTGCAAACTAACAAAATATGGTCATTTCCTTGGGCAGCATTTTAAGAAGTAACCTGTCAAAAGAGTAAGATGGGTTCAAATTATTCTGCAGGTAGCTGAGAGGACCATAAAGCTTCTATGCTTATGGCAGCAATGCACAAACCCAAGAAAAATTAAAGCTTTCACTCCTAAAGCAGGAAGAAAACCTACAGTTCTGAGTTCATGTCAGTGTAAGCACAACAAAAGCACTGAGAGCAGAATCAGGCCCACGGTTATCCCCAAGCAGCAAATGCCACGCAACTGTTCTTAACTTGCAGCATCATCTGAAAACAGTCTAATAACCAGAAAATAGGCTTTTGACAACAATAGTATTTCAAAATGACAGTGTAATTAAATTTAAGTCAAAGCTGTGCGGTGACGGAGTCTATGTTTGTGCGTAACCAGCAAATTATATGCTTTTAAGCATGTCAGAGTTTTCAGAAGAATTAACCAACTGAGGAAATGGTGGTAGGAAGAAACCAACTCCCCCAGGTCATTTTTCAACCAGCTGATATGGTGTGATACATACTGTATGCCTCATCCAGTTGTTCCAATTCCTACTTCGGCTGCGTTTTAATAGCATTGAAGGACAAACCATCAGTCATGCCTCACTTCTGAGAGGGAACAGGGGAAGGGAATGTGTGAACGTGATGAGCAACAAGAAAGGAAGTCAGTCTGCCCTCCTACACTGCCAGTTCAGACTCAGTTCATAGAATGGTTGTGCTAACACACATGGCCTCACCTGAGATTTTGCTCCATAGATACTGCATACTCATTTACCCACACAGTTTGGCTTGGAAGGGACCTTAAAGATCATCTAGTTCAAATCTTCCTGCCATGGGCAGGTGGACACCTTCCCCTAGACCAGGTTGCTCAAGGCCTCATCCAACCTGGTCTTGAACACCTTCAGAGAGGGGGAATTGACAACCTTCTTGAGCAACCTGCTCCACTGTCTCGCCACCCTCACTGGAAAGCATTTCTTCCCAATATCCAGTCTAACTCTGCCCTCCTCAAGCTTCAGTCCAGTCCACCTTGTCCTACCACTACAAACCCTCATAAGGCTTGACCAGTTAAGGCTGGTCAGTCATTCTCATCAGATTTGCAAGACCAATGGCAAGGAAGAGTTATTGAGCAGGTTGCTGGAGTTCTAGCCAGTGAGGACAAAAACTAAAACAAACCAACAGGGAGAAACTGTAGAAAGAATCTTGATTCCATAAAAACCTTTCCCAGGACAGGGTAGATCTCAAAGCTTGTGTGATCTCCAGCAACACATGAACCAACGGTGAGATAATTAACTAGCAACAAACATTAGGTTTCAAGAAGGCACCTTTGGGAAACACTTGCCTGCTGTGTGCTCTCTGCCCCTGCCTCTGCCCCCTCCTCCAGGTTTGTGCATCACCTGCCAAAGGAGTTCTCAGTGCTGAGGGGCTGTAGTAGAGTCATCTATTAGCCCTCATTGGCGAGAAAGTGAGGAAAAATCTCTTTCTCCTTTATTATTTTCTCAGTTGGCAGAACATCTACTTTAATACATGAATTTCTATGCTATCCTTTAATAAAAGAAGCTGTGGTGGTTGAATATACTTCCCTGAAACTGAAGAGAAGAAGCTTTAATAACTCAAGTTTAAGTACACTAAAGCTAACCAATTCATCCTGCGTTCAGGTTTCCATTATACTTCTAAAACAGCACAAAACAGGTCTGTAAAACATAATTAAGGAGAAAACTGCTACATACAGCATCTCAAATCAAAACTACAGCTTTCACTTCATTTGTTTTGCATAGTCATTAGATTTTTTTTTCATTTAAATATCTTGATCTGTGTAACCATATTTAGATGTGAAAGAAACAACAATTTAAATTAAATTAGTCCTTATTTAAACTGTATTAAGAAAACCTCTAAAAACAATGTTCTTAGTTCCACAATTTCCAAATTAGATGGGAAAAAAAAAGAAAGAAGTGATGTTAGCAGTTCAGAAAACAGCCCAATTAATGCACATTTTTCACAAGTATTCTACTTCCATGACCTTGTACTTTGAAACTGAACCAGCTGGGAAATGAAGGAAGTATTCAGAGCATGCACCTCTATGTCCTAGTCTATCCTTTAAAAACAGAATCAGAAAATCATTAAGGTTGGAAAAGATCTCCAAGATTAAATCCAACCATCAACCCAACACTACCATGACCAGAGACATGAAGATCAGAGACATGAATAGAGAAACAAAACAAATTTCCAAGCTGGATGACCCACGGGCAGATGGAGTGACTGCAGCATAACCCCAGTGGAGCTAAGGCCTTGCTCTCACCAAGCATGCCATGAGCTCAGGAGCAGGTCACCCTCAGCCTGGGCACCATGCCACTTGGATCAGGTAGGTGCCAGGGTGAGAGAGCAGCACACTGCCCATGAGACAGCACCAGCACCGTTCTGCCTCTCTTGGCACAGCTACTGGCACAGCCCTCACTGCTGCTGTCACTGAGTGCAGGGTCATGGACAACAGCTCTCTCGTGTTGCTGCCTGCCCCATGTCTTGCTTTCACAGAGGTGTCTCCTCGGGTTGCCAGCAAAAAGCAGTAAGGGAACTATCTCTGCATTTATACGAGCACTAGGACTAGGTGCAAGTGCAGTGCTTGTATCTGCAACATGAAGCAGAAGAGAGATTTTCTTTCCTTTCTCATCTTTCCTACACAGGCTCTAAACTGCTGGCAAATGTACCCTCAGTGGCAATACGACACAGTGTGAATACTGTGCTGAGAAAGACAATGAGTGGACATTCCCAGGAAGGTTTGCAACGCTCAAGTGTTTTCCAACGACAGCGAAGAGAGGTAGGTGCCTGTGCTGCCACCGACGCCAACAGATTTTCCAAGTCCTATGACAGTAACCAAAAAAACAAATCACAGAGCAGCTGACCCTCTTTCCTGCAAGAGTTTGTGCCCTCTTTAAGGATGGAAGCGCTGAGTAAATGAAACTAAAAGAAAAGCAAACATCGTTTCTAACCATACCGTTGAGAAGAGGCTGTCCTCCGTGCACGCTCCTCGACACCACCGCGCTCTGAACGTCTTCAGGAAATCCAGTCTTGCATGACAGATCTTCACAGGTTGCTTTTATGGGTGCCTGAAATGCAAGGCAGAATTTATGTAATAGTCAGCAGGCTGGTTCTGCTGAGGAACATTCCATTTGGCACACACTCCATTCCGCCACCGCCTTGGACAAGCAGCCTCTTTGTTTCTGAACGACCGCAATTAGGAGTGCGAGGGCAAAGGGTTAATCTTTCTGATAACTGGAATGGAAGGAACAAATCCCACTTGTCTGGTAAGATCTAAATAATACACAATCTTGATTCTTTTGACAACTGAACATTTCCACTAAACCCAGCCATCCAGACTGAAGGGGAATCATAGGGGGAACAAAAACATTCCTTCCTCCAGAAATAAACGCGGCACAAAAAGCCATCAGCGACTTTTTCATAGCCAGATTTCTTGAGTGGAACACATTTCAACCACTGACTTAAAATGCTTTATTTAGTGGATTTCCATGCCAGCCTGCACCGGAACAAGGAAACCAAGATAAAACGCTACAGTCGCAGTAACTCAGCAGAACTTGTATTTGCCTTAGCATTCAGATGGATACCACAGAAAGCCAAATGTTGCCAATGCAATCTCCTTCTATTTCAAAGGCAGCTCCAGTTAAAAGGAGAGCAGCTCATTATTACATTTGCACAACAAGGGATGAGCCAAGCCACTGAAACTGTTTGTTCTCTCACTTGTTAAGAAAAGTTTCGCTTTAAACCATGTTCTTAAAGACTTTCATAAATGCCTTTTTATTAAAAAACACAATACAGCATTTGGAAACTTGTTTGCTCCTTAGTTTGCCACCTTCAGAAGATATTTTTTGATAGCTAAGCTGGTTTCCAGAACATTGCTGCCTAGCTGAGGCGGGGGGGAAAGCGTAGCAGTCCCATTTTCTGTGGCAAAGGACTAAGATATCTTTTCAGTGCATTCTTTTGGTCTCATTCACAAAGCCATGGCCCAACTTAAACGTGGCGCAGTGGCCATACATGGCAAAACCCCTTTCACACAGCTCAAGGCAGAGAGGCCAACTCAGTCTGGGCTGAGATACACCCAGGAAAGCATCAGAGCCTTTGCACAACCTCAAACACGCCAAGCTGGGCTGTATCAGCAATAGTGTGATCAGCAGGACCAGGGAAGTGATTGTACCCCTGGACTCAGCACCGATGAGGTCACAGCTTCAGTACTGGATGCACTTTTGAGGTCCTTCACTACAAAAAAGACAGTGAGGTGCTGGAGCACGTCCAGAGCAGAGCAGCGAAGCTGGTGAAGGGTCAGAAAAGGTCTGGTCAGAAGCAGCTGAAGGAACTGGGGTTGTTTAGACTGGAGAAGAGGAGGCTGAGCAGAGACCTCACACTCTACAACTCTGAAAGGAGGTTGGAGCCTGAGGAACAAGTGTCAGGATGAGAGCAAATGGCCTCAAGTTGCACAAGAGGAGGTTTAGGTTAGAAACTCTCCCCCTGAATGAGTTCTCAAGCACGGGCACAGGCTGCCCAGGGAGGTGGGTGAATTCCCATCTCTGGAAGTGTTTCAAAGAGGCAGAGATGTGGTGCTGAGGGCCATGGCTTAGCACCAGCCTTGGTAGAGTTAGAGAACGGTTGGACTGGATCTTAAAGATCTTTTCCAACCAAAGTGAATCTATGATTCGATGCCAAGTAAAGGCCTAGCCATGTGCATGCCCAGATGCAGTATATGGTCTTTGACAGCATGAGCAACTGTGCTGCTATATCATACTTAAAGCTGATTGAGACTTAAATTAGATTTTCCTTTTTGCTTTCCCATATGGGCTTCTCTCAAGCAGACCTACTCAAAGCCATGTAAACACATCTGCAGACACTTGGCAAAGAAAGCCCTTCAGAAAAAAAAAAGGACTGAAGAAAGAGGAGATAATAATGGTGTTAGAATTGTTTACCACAGTAATATCAGGGAAAAGGAGCATTAAAGCAGAGGTGGGACAGGAGCATCTCAACCCACAAGGGTCTCTAATGGGAAGAGGGATTGGGCAGCAGCGCGATCTCTCCTCTGACAGTCATGGCCAAGCTCAGAATGCCAACCTCTGCTAAGACATCTTTATCACTAATACAAGGAGGGATTTGTAACACATTGTGTTGGACTTGAACCAACACAGTCCTAACTAAGCAGCTCAACAGTGACACTAACAACAACAACAAAAAAGAATAAATTAAGATGTATCAAGGTAATGTACTACCTACATAAGCACCCAGTAAGAGAACTTGCAATTATCAAGTGCCCAGTTAACTTTAACTGCAGCAGGAGTTTAATTGTGACTTAAGTACCACACATATCTCATCTACATTTACTTATGTACTTTAAAATGTTTATATGAGGACTCTATAGAGAAACCAAACACAAAGCAACAGTTTTTGCTGCCAAGGGACTATGTCACCTGCAAAGCTGGAACTTGGATGTGTACCCAAGCTCCAACAGTCCATTTACACATTGAGTTCTGAAGATGAAAAGATGCTAAATCAAAACTAATTATGATCCCAAGTGCCAGCTTCCTCAGCTTTAGAACTCGAATCACAGGTTTCAGAATGTTTCCATAATTTGAAGGGAAAAAAATAGCAAGACTTGTTTCAACTACTATACAAAAGGTGACCTCAAAGCAAATGTGGTTGAGAAGGAAAAACAATCAGAAAATACCTTTTCATGGTACCCTTGAAAGAAAAAGGCCCTGGATGGGCAGCTGAGGAGATAGCAGGACTTTGAACAAGTCCACGCTGCTGCGCTTGGGAATCTTTCAGCCCTTCCAGCAATCTATATGTACTGAACAGCTCTTATAAACTGAAACAATGCCCACTGAAACAAAGGCTGGGGGACATGAATAGAGAGCCTTCTTTATTCTTTCATTTGCAGCCATCAATTTTATCTGGAAACAAAAGACTGTACACTGCTCTCCAAAACCAGCCCTTTGTAAAGATTGTTTGAGCACAAAAACACAAGGGAAGGAAGAATTCAGATTTCCAGCATTTTCTTAATCGCCCTGTGTTTGGTGCTTTGAATTAAGCAGAAGTTGGAGCTTCAGAAACACTGGGTCATAGCAAGTTCACCCTAACAGTACTGTAAGACTTTAAAACCATTTCAATTCCAAGCAAAAAAAAAAAAGAAAAAAACAAAAAACCCAAAAAGCTGCAATATTTGTATCCCTTTATCTGGGCCAAAAGGGGAAAAGTAATGAAGATTACTGGGCACACTATTGTAATTTACAGGATTTTGTGTGATTAGTACAATTGTGTGATTACAATTCCCAAGACTGTTTCAAACATAAGATAGTATTACTTGTGCATTCATCTCCAGAAGGACACCAGTTTAAAAGCCCTGCATTTTAAGATGGAAAGCAATTACCTTAGCTTGTACCCATATAAAACCTACTTAATGGAGTTGTGAAGCTTTGAACAAGCTCAGCACTTAGAAAATTCTCCTCTCAAGTATTAACAGACTTTGCTAAAGCAAAATAGAGTTACTGCTGAAAAATTGGTTTGCTTTCATCAGCCTTTATGGCTTATTCAGTCATTTTTAACTGCAAAATGAGTGTTACTATCTCCAGATGCTAAAGACCAAACACCTAGTGAAAAATGGTGTCACATCACACACATAAACTCACTACTGCAGATCTCAGATGAAATCCTGCAGGCAAAGTGTAATTCTGAAGCTACGTGATGCAAATTAGAAGTCCCCTGTCAAAGTTATTAAATCAATCAGTTAAAAGAATTGGCCCTTTTGATATACTTAATAAACACTGCACTTATCATACTCAGCTCCTCAGGTACTGTAGTGTCGTGTCTAGACAGCAGAGTACCTGCAAACCTGTGGTTTACCTTCAAAGTTGTACTTCAGGTCAATTACAACCAAGCAAACAGTAGCCTGTTGGAAACCTCAACTTGGTAGTTTGAAAGGATTCACATCTACATCTTTTTCTAAACACCACCAGGAACACAGACCTCACACTTGTGAAAGGACTATAAATTAAACCAGGAATAAAGGCAGACAGGATTGCTTCACTAGTGTTGACAGCTCTGCACTAATACCTCTCCTTGATTTCCATACTTTCTAAAAAGAAGCCAGTTTTAGAATGCAATTCTGTACAGAAACATCTATTTCAAAAGGCAAGCTCACCACACGACTCTAGGAGCAGTTTTCTATCACAACACACATGCTAAATTTGTAGGACTGGGCTTTTAAGCACGGCTTTCAAAAAGGGCTGATCTTTTTTCTCTCTGCAGATGCCACACACCACTGGAGTTCACTAGCAGCTATTAATCTGAAATCTCAGAGTCTCTGCCTCCTCCACTGTTTGCATCTGCATGTAACACAACATTAGACTTCTCAGTATTGATTATGCCAACGAGCAAGGGGAGTTTGTTGAAAGAGTGCTTTCTTTTACACTCAGTGTAGCTTACTCCTGTAGGAAAATAAGCCTAGGTAGCAAAATGAGAAAGAGAAGTGTATAGATCAGAGGAAGTAGCACACTATACAGTCGTAACTGGACATAATGCTGCTGCTAGTTGCTAAGTCCAGCCAATTGACAGGGCATTATTGTCTGAACCTCGAAACAACGTCTGGCCTAATTACAGTATGACAGAACAGGAACAGGGTATTGGAGCTCTCCCTCCTTAATAACCAACATTAATTTGCAATTATGACAGCAATACTCAACCTAAGCACAGATCACAGAAGCATTTGTGGCTGTGTTCAAAGTGTTTCTTCATTAATTGAAAGGCCAGGCTGGTGCCCAATAATCATTCACAGCTTAGGTTAACTCTAGGGAACATTCTACCCATCTCTAGTTTTGTGCACATTATCTTCTCTGCAAGGTGGGCCTTGTTTTAGGACAAGCTTCTACTTACTACCACAAGGCAGAGGAAAGATGCTCTGCAGGGTGACAGACACATCTCTTGAATGTTTTAGATGCAAACGCTGAAACACCTTGGAAACATTCAGAAAGTCTTTCTCAATCTCCCACTCGCTGCAAAAAACAGCACTCAGTACTCCAGCAAACGTAGTCAAGTATGATTTGTTTTCAACTGGAGACTGCAACTGGAAAAAAAAAACAAGTGCCTTTCATTCACATCATTGTGGAAGCCAAAAGCTTCCTAAGTGGATGCCAGGCTATGTCCTCCCTGAGGTCATTCAGTTACACCAGAAAGGACTTCAGTTATGGCACTTTCATTTCTAATTAGTGCTCGCCTGCGTGAACCACATTTTAGATCAGAAAATGCAGCTTCTGAGACCAATGCTTAAAGCTCTCGAACACTTTACCCAAAATAACAGGAGCTGCAACTTTGATGCTACCATTTTATGAGGACATAACCAGGTGGATTGATGGCAGCAGAGCAGTGGATGTGGTTTATCTTGATTTCGGTAAAGCATTTGACATCTCCCACACCATGCTTCTGACTAAACTGAGGCAGTATGGTCTGGATGATCAGATAGTGAGGTGGACTGGGAAGAAGTGAAGAAGTCAGAGAGCTGTGGTTAATGGGATGGAGTCTAGTTGGACGCCTGTGACTAGTGGAGTCCCACAGGGGTCAGTACTGGGACCGGTTCTGTTCAATATATTCATCAATGACCTAGCTGAAGGCACAGAGTGGATGATGCTGATGACACCAAAGTAGGTGGAGTGGCTGCCACACCGGAAAGCTGTGCTGCCATTCAGCCAGGGTTGGGCAGGCTGCAGGGTTGGGCAGGCAGAAATCCAACAAGGGCAAGTGTAAAGTCTTGCACCTGGGAAAGAACAACCCCAGGGATCAGCATAGGTTGGGGACTGACCTGTTGGAAGGCAGTGAAGGAGAAAAGAATCTCGGGGGGCCTAGTTGATGGAAGGTTGACCATGAGCCAGCAGTGTGCTGTGGCCAAGAGGGTATAGTAGAAGGGCTGTGGTTAGTAGGTCAAGTAAGGTTCTCCTGCCTCTCTATTCTGCCCTGGTGAGGCTGTATCTGGAATATTGTGTCCAGTTCTAGGCCCCCTAGATCAAGACAGACAAAGAAATGCTTGAGTCCAGTGCAGAGCAACAAAGATTATTAAAGGAATGGAACATGTCTGTTACAAGGAGAGACTGAGGGAGCTGAGGCTCTTATGCTTGAAGAGCATGAGACTGAGAGGTGATCTCATCAACGTGTACAAACATGCAAAGGTGAGTGCCAGGAGGCTGCAGCCAGGCTCTGCCGGGTGATGCCCAATGACAGGACAAGGGGCAATGGTGGAAGCTGAGGCATAGGAAGTTTCATTTAAACATGAGGAGGAATTTTTTTCCCTGTGAGGGTGACAGAACACTGGCACAGGCTGCCCAGGGGGGTTGTGGAGTCTCCCTCTGGAGATATTTGAGGCCTGCCTGGATGTGTTCCTGCATGATGTACTCTGGGTGATTCTGCTCTAGCAGGGGAGTTGGACTGCATGAGCTTTGGAGGTCACTTCCAGCCCCTGACATTCTGTGACTCCATTCTAAACAAGGTACCTTAAACCACCACTGGTTACCAGAGGTTACTGCAGCTTTACAGTCTCACAAGTCCTGTTTGCAGCCTGTCCTGTTAACCTCAACTGGGAGACAACATTCATCTGCTTTATTAAATGAGGAGACATTTAGGTGGTGCATCTCACAGAGCACAAAGCTGTAACCCAACTTGGACTTTCTCTTTCCTTCAGCTAGAAGAAGATGAGTGTTTCTGCATCTTCCAAGGTGCCATTAGAGAGGGACTTCTTAAAAATTCAAGCGCAGTAACAAAACCAGAAGGAATTTCTCTAAGTCATACCTTTTAACGTTAAAAAAAAACACAACAGAACAGTCCTAGGTCCCTTCCAACCCCTAATATCCTGTGAACCTCTCTCTGACCACAGCCCCTGTATTAATCATATCAAATATCTGTCCATGAAAGCTGCTGCTGACACATACAGGAGGATGTTTTGTTTTCCCGACCTTCAGGGGAGGCTTTGCAAGGTCTATCTGGAAGAACTCTTTAGGGGGAATCACGAAATTTTAACTATGTCTTCAGCTGCTGGGTGATAATTATATGCTAATTATAAGGAATGGAGGAGTCCCTAAAGGAGTCTGTTGGTAAAAATATATTTTTTAAATATGTCAAGGAGTGCCTAGAGGAGAGGATAAAGGAGCCTTTTGGAAACATGGTAATTAATTAAATACACCAGCGTGGACTCAAACCAAACAGTCGAAACGAAACGTTGCGGAGATTTGGCAGCAAGACACCTTCCATCTTGGAAGCTGCTGATCCCCTATCTGTTTTCATAAGCCATTTAAAAATAGAAAGCCTAATTTCCCCCTCTTTATTCAGACAGCGCTCCTGTGATCTTCCAGTGAGAAGAGCAGGCTCAAACCAAGCGATGAATGGCGCGGACTTGGTGCCACATCTCTTGGGGAGAGCAGCAGCACTGCCTGACACCCAGGTGAAAGAGGTACCTCAGTTCCCTGGCCAGCTATAAACACAGAGCAGCAAAACACAAACCCTCCCTAAACTCATCCTGAGGGAACATGATGTCTGCTTTTCCTATGACGCTTTTTTTCCTCTCAAGACTCACCTCTATGTCTGCCAGTATTAACTCAGCCAAGTAGCAAGTCTCAGTTCAGTGGTACGTAAGGAGAAGGTCTACCATAATTACTGCTGCCCCAGCCCTGGGGCAGGTTGGCCTGGAGAACCTTATCAACATCAGCAGGGGCAATGGGTGGAAGCTGAGGCACAGCAAGTTCCATGAATACACGAGGAGGAATTTTTTCCCTGTGAGGGTGACAGAGCACTGGAACAGGCTGCCCAGGGGGGTTGTGGAGTCTCCTTCTCTAGAGATATTTAAGGCCCATCTGGATGTGTTCCTGTGCAATCTGGTATAGGTGGTCCTGCTTTGGCAGGGGTGTTGGACTGGATGAGCTTTGGAGGTTGCTTCCAGCCCCTGACATTCTGTGATTCTATGATCTTCAAGTATCTGAAGGGTGGCTGTTGGGAGGATGGAGCCAGTCTCTTTTCAGTGATATCTAGCGAGAGGATGAGGGGCAATGGACTTAAACTCAGCCACAGGAAATTCCACCTCGACATGAGAAAACAAATTCTTTACTGTGAGAGTGCCGAAGTCTTGGAGTGGGCTGCCCAGAGAGGCTGTAAAGTCTCCTTCTCTGGAGATCTTCAAACCCCACCTGGATGCATTCCTGTGTGACCTGCCCTAAGTGGTCCTGATTTGCAAAGGGGTTGGACTTACCCTCTGGAGGTCCTTTCCAACCTCCTAGCACTCTGTGACTCTCAGTACTCCTTTTCCTGCCCACTATGTCTGACTGCACCGCAGGCACAGGCAGTGCCACTGGGTTAGCGGGAGCACACAGGCTACCCAGTAAGCACAGCACAGGTTCCTCCTGTGCTTCTAGCAAAAAGCAATTTAAAATGAAAACACCACGGAACATTAGAGGTTGCAGAGCCTTTGGGGAACAGACTCCTGTTTGCTGTGTACATCATCTGAAAGAAATTAAATTCTCATCCTAATGGGAGCGCTGGTGAACTACTGAAACTATTCCAACTTTCCTAAACTTTCCCCCCCTGCCTTTACCTAGAAAAAAAGCAAAGAGAGACAGAAAGAGTTTAACTGGTGAATGATCCTCTTACTCAAGCAAGAAAAGCCATTTAACAATTCCAGCTCCTTACCACATGACAAGTCCCTTGTGCAAGACTGTCTGTATTGAGTAAAAATAACTTTACTCACAACTTCCTCAAGCTATTTTTAAATATACACATGCACTTGTGTCACAACCACATTGTCTTACATCTTACAGCATCCAGTTATTAAAAAAGAACTAATAAATTAAATTGACATAGAAGTGCCATTGAAACTAATTAAGATGGGACATGACAAGGCTTTTCCAGTGATGTTTCTGGGAGCTCCTCCAATTTCTGGGAGCAGAAAGGCAGGCAATAGATGGGAGGTTTGTGAATTTCACATTCTGGAGTAACTGCAGTTCAAAAATATGATCATTTCAGGCAATTATGTTATCATAAAAATATATAAATTCATCTTTTTGGCATATTAAGTTGCATGCCTAGGTAGCAATGCTAGCCACAGAGAGAGCAGTGCAAGGCTTTCTAGAAAACACAGTATTTATTAAAGACATCAATTGACAAGACAACAGCATATACACACCCCCCCACCTTCTATCAGCAGCATATATACCTGAGTTTGCTACCGTACCTGCTCAATCAGAACTTGGTTAATATACCAAACTGCCCCATTTTGTCAGCCAGTTCTTTCAATTCCAAACTCAGTCAACTTAAACCTTATTTGTCCTGTAACAGATGCACAAAGCAAGTGTGGGGTGGGGGGGAAGTCTTTTCACAGAATATAGTTTTAAATAATATATCCAGCTTAATATCCAAAGAGATGCTTCTCTTTTTTTTTTTAACCTTGGTTCTGCAATTATCTGTATTTTGAGGATGTGTCAGTGGTGCACTATCACCTAGACCAGACAGGCAAGGATTAGAGAGCTCTTTGCTGCAATATCCTGCCACATTTAACTTTTCAGACAGAGTCTTTGAAGACAAAGCAAAATCAAAACGAGAAGATCTCTATCCATAAAACCTCAACTATCCTGTTCTGGGGTTTATGAAATGAATTATAAAAGGCATCCAACTCACTTTGAAATGAGTTAATGATGTTGGGAGTCCAATTTGCTAAAGAGAGGCACCTTGAAACTCCTTTTTGTGTTTATATAATCACAGATTTACCATATTACTTGGAGAATGGTTTAAAAAAAAATCAGTACTAATACTTTAAGACACAGGTGTGTTACAAGAGACCCACAACAGGAGATCTCACTGCCACTTCGGCACAAACCCACATTAATTTGCCTCACCCCAATGCTGCCAGCAACTGCTGGGGGTGATTGAGAGTGGTGCAGCTGGCAAGAAATGCCATCACCAGATTCTCAGCAGGGGCAGCTTAACAGGAGTATCATTTAGGGCAGAAGCTTTATCACCTGGATACATTTGCTAAGACCTGGAATAGAACCAAAACTGCCTGCAGAGGGTAATAACTTATGTCCTCTGACATGGTAATTCAAATTCAAACCAGTCACCTCGGCATGAAAGGCTCCAGAGCTGCTCTACCGTTCAGTTCTTTCTGATTTTGAAGCGGACAACACCCACAGAGACCCAATCACCTTGTACATTAAAAACAATTATTCCCCTTTTGAGCACTTAATTTCTACTCCCCTTTCCAGTTCATTTCTAACAGTAGTTTAATTCCTGTAAACTCATGCTGCCTTCCCCACTGCTGCTTCAATCCTGTTGTTATCCCAGATGAACTGCTGTTCTGGCCAGAAAAGCAAACCTTGCTCCTTTCATCCTCTCTTCTGGCAGGGTTGTCTTTTTTCCCCCCCCCACATAACACTTCCAGACTCAAACTAATTTGTTAACCAGCAAAATAAAAGTGCAGTTTTCATTCTCCTACATCCCATACACGTTACAGATTGCCAGCAATCTAAAGCCCTATTTCCTGAAGCTGAACAGCATCCACAGCTCTGCCTCAAGAGCTGCTCCCATTTACGTTCTCTCAAGTAATTCCATAATGACAGCTTTTCTGCATCTCTGATGAATAATGAAGTGATCAGTAACTCCACAAAATAAAAGGTAACCTTTGTGTTGCAGAGAGAAAAACCTAAGTAGAAAGACTCAACCTTTCAAGAGAACCTACAAACCAAATGTAGTAGGTAGGATGATGGGGGGGTGGGAAAAGTTAGCACTGCATCTAGCCTATGCAGTATGCATGAAGGAGGGGGAGGGAGCTTTTTAAATGGAAGTGTGATACAGACACAGGTTTATAAATCTGATTTCATACTCAAGTTCCAATTCTGTTACACGCTATTAAAATCAACCCTAACCTGATTTAATGGGCACCCAAACAAGGGGGAAATTGGATTCCCCAACCGGAACGTGCCAGTGACACTGAGTGATACATAAAAGCAATAGGGCTAGTTCCTGCCCTTAACTCACAGCTAGCTTCTGCTTTAATTTCAAACCTGCCCTGGGTAGGGGAAAAAGAAATTAATTATATATATATATATATATATATATAAAGATGGAATCAAAGCTCACTGCAGAATTTGTGCTTTAAATATTTATTGCGATGGGAAGACTAAACAGAACTGAAATCACATACCATAAACAGTACATAAGGACTTGGGGGGGGGGGGGAGGAGAAGATAAAAGCTGCATGTACAGATTTGCTGAGCTACTGGCATATAGAAGAGGAAAAAAGAGGGGAGGAAAAAAAAAAAAAACAACCACAAAAAAACAACCAAACGGGGCAAAAATAAACACAGCCAAAGATCATCCAGTACAAAAAGCATGCCCACAACAAAAATCTCAAACCCAATCCAACATCGCAACAGCCTGCAAGCGGCATATCACAAGTTTCTGAACAAGGCTGGCTGCTCTCGCATGGAAGCAGCTCGGGGCCAGCAGGACACTCCTGTGTCACGCCAGCCAGCCCCGTGTCCTCCTCAGACTCCAGGGAAAATCCCCGGCTGCCGCGGAGCAGCCTTTTCACCACCTCGCTCGCCTGGTGCAAGTCATCAGCCCCTGAGAGGCAAACTGCAGGGCAAGACTCAAGTGCCCGCGGACCCCATGAGGGGCCGGGAGGTGTCAGAGGCGGGGTGGGGGAAGCGGAGCCAGGAGGACGAGCGGGCTTCCTCCTGCCCCCGCTGCGGCGGAGGCGGGCGGGGGCAGCGGGTGCGCTGCACCATGGACAGTGGCTGCCGCCCGCCGCCTCCCCCTGCCCTGCGCCAGCCGCTGCGGGAGGGTGTCGCGGCCGTACCGGCACTCCCGGCCCCACCGCCGGCCTCGCCTCAACCCGCTGCCCCGGCCCGCCAGAAATGCCCCAACCATAAATACCATTAAGAGGCGATGATCTGCGCCATCTGTCCCTCAGACTTACCGCCCTCTCCACCCCCGGCGCCGCGCCGGATACGAGCTAAGCGAGCACAAAGCGAGGAGGGAACCCACCGCCACCCTCACCACCTGCCCTCGGCCTCTGCTTGGGGTTCCCCCACCTCCGGCTCCGGCTCCGCGCTGGGTCCCTACACCCCGCGTCGCAGCCCAGCCCAACCACCGCCCCGCAAGCATTGCCCTCGCTGCCCCAACCGGGATCCATTTTCTCGTGCCTGTAGTTCCCCCACAGCGTCCCATCAGCTTCACAACGCCCCCGCAGGGGCGCCGGCCCGCAGACCCCCACTTTATCCACGGAGAAACCCTCGGGCACACCGCTGCCTTGCGCTCGAACGCTGCCTGCCCGGGACCCCGCCGCTCGTCCGGCCCGACCTAGAGAGGCCGCCGGGGGGAGGCAACAGCAGGACTTTGATAATAATAAATTAAACATTTCGGAGCCCGTGCCCGTCCCAGTGGAAATTCCCGTTAACAGCAAGGGGGTGGGGAAGACCGATACCCAAGCGGAGGCTGATTAAATTCTTCCCGAGAAGGGATTAGCGGGCACGGGTGCCGGGGCTGGCCGAGGCGCGGCCCGCAGGGGTTGCTGCACCCCCCCTCAGCCGCTCGAGTTGGGGCGCAGGTCTGCCCGCTGCCCTGGACCCCTGCCTCTCTTTCTCTAAGCTGAGCCGAAGGGCTGACGTCCCTTCAGTTCCCCTGCACCGGTACTGCGCTCACCGCGGCGCCGAGGTCCCGTCCTCCTGCCGACCGAGCGGACACCGGACACCCCGCACACTCCCCCATCCTCCGGCACCTGCTCTCCCAGGAGCGCGTGGGGGAACGACCCGGGTCCCCTCCGCGGCGGCACTGCCACCCTTCTTGCCCCGAGGAGCCCCTCTCCCGCCCTGCCGAGTCCCAGGCACAAGCTCTCCCCTCCCGGGAGCGCAGCTGCGGGGCTGCCCTCGAGCAGGTGGCTCCGTGCAAGCCGCACAATCCACCCCGGAGCACCCCTGCCGCAGGGGCCAACGGCGGCTGCCGCTCTCCCGTACCCTTCTCACCGAGATCTGCACTTTGGCGGCTGAGCTCCCTCCCTTGCCCCTGGCTCTCTCCCTTCCCCGGGCACCGCCGCCCGCAGGGGAACAAAGAAACGCATCCCGGCCCCGCTCCCCGCCGGCGGTGCATACCTGCTGCAGGGCCGCCAGCAGCATCAGCGCCAGCGGCGGCAGGATCCGCGGCGGCGCTCCCGTTACTCGGCACATGGAGACGAGGAGGGGCGGCGGCAGGGCGGCCCCCAGCAGTCCCGGAGCGCGGCTGGAGCCCGCGAAGCGGGGCGAGGAAAGCAGCAGGGAGGCCGATGGGGCAGCGGCAGCTGCCGGGGGCTGCGGACGGCGTCTGCCCCCGCCTGCCGGAGCCGGCTGCCGCTCTAGCTCATGGGCAGCGATGCAGCAGGGGGAAGAGACGGAGCGAGAAAGAGGGGCGGAGGATGGGTGAAACTCAGCTCTGGGTCAGGCTGCTTTTCTCTCTGCCGAACCCCCTCCGCGGTGCAGAGGGTGGGCAGAGGAGGAGGAGGAGGATGGGCGAACAAAGGCTGGGTGATAAGAAAGAAGAAGTCGCTGCTGCTGCGAGACCGGTGCGGCGGCGGCTCCTGTCGGCTGGCTGCCTGCCTTCCCCACGCCTGGATTGTGCCTCGCTCCTCCCGCCGGTGCCCCCTCAGCGAGCTTGGGCAGGCGGCTCCTCTCAGCCCGGACACGCCAGCACCGCCGCTGCTCCGGCCTCAGCCCTGCTGCATGCTCTCGCCCCGCACTTTCCCTCTTTCTTCTCCTCCCTCCACCCCTCCCCCTGCACGCAAAACCCCTCCGCTGAAGCACAATGATAACAATGCCCCAGCAGCCTCTGCCTGCCGTGCGTGTGTGTGTGTGTGGTGTGTGTATGCGCTCGCCCGGTGCCTGCCTGCCTCCCCGCCTGCTGCTGCTGCTGGCAGCTCCCCCTCCGCCTCCCGTCGCTCCCCGTCGGCCGCACGGCCAATGGGAACGGCACGGCACAGCGAGCGCCGGGGCTCGCTGCCGCCTGCAAACAGTGCTGCCCTCCTCGGTCCCCGGAGAGCCGGTGCTGGGGGCAGCGGGGAGAGCAGCAACGCCAGGTCACTCCGCAGCGCCAGCAGCCGAGGGAGGGGACCGGGAATAAATCCCAACCCACTGACTTGCTCCGCTGCAATTGTTTTGGGAGCAAGGGGGGAATTTAGCGGGAAAGAAAGGACCCGTGCGCGGTGGAGGGCGGGCGGAGGTGCGGCTCAGCCCTAGGGACCGCTGGACGCCCTTACCCAGTGCCCTGCTGCTGGTGGCTTGGCGAGTTTCGCTCAACTCTTAGATGTCTACCGGGTTCGCTTTGTGGTTTTTTTTTGTTTTCCTTTCAGTTTTCCCCCTCCGCGTTTCACTCGTAAAATTTTGGGTGTCGTGGGTTGTTTTTTTTTCTTTGGTTGGTTCTTTTGTGTTTTGTTTGTTTGGTGGTTTTTTTTTCTTGGTGTGGTGTTCATCGTCTTGTTTGGGTGTTGTTGGTTTGTTTTTGTTTTTTCTTTTTTCTTGGTTTATTGTTTGGGTTTGTTTGTTTTTTTTTTTTTTTGGTGGTGGTGGTGGTGGTAGCTTGATAGGGTTTGTTTGTTTGTTTCCCAAACTATCTACTGAATTTTATCAGCAAATGTGTCCGAAAGCTGGGCCGAGGGTTAGAGTCTGCAGGTCCAAAAAGCGTCAGCGTACATAACGGGACGGGGGAGTGTTGCTGAGTGAACAGTTAACGGGAGCAAGTATCAGTGCTGGGTCATTTGCAACGCTGGCAAGGATTTTTCTCTCGCCCACGGGTCACTGAGCAAAGTTGTTTTGTGTCCGTGCATCAGAGCTCCCATCCTGGGACATAATAAGGGGAGGATTTGTAGGCATTGTGTCGTCCCCCCCCCCCAGACAATCTCATCAAGTGATGATTCAAAATGGTGCATCGTTTATATTAAAGCATCTTATTTTGCACTTAAACGTGCATAAATAAATAATTAAATGCACTGATCGTGGGTGCTTGGGTTTGTTTTGAGTTTTTTTTTACCCCGCACCTGCCTTAGAAGATAACGCAAACACCGTGCCCGTGTTTTGAACGGAAACAGCGGATTTGCTTTTATTTCTCGTCGGGAGAAAGGCGGGGTAAGGACAGGCTGGGAGGAGGCTGATTTCATTAGCTTCCAACTTGAAAACACCGGTCACTTGCGAGCTGCCCTGCAGCTGTTTACCCAAGTCAGACGAGCGGGGAGAAGTAGCTTAGAAGCAGCGGGGGAGATGCCCGCTGGAGCCGGTACCGGATCCGCAGCCCGAGCTCCACCGCCTCCGCGGCGCAGGGCCGAGCCCAGGCAAGCGGGAGCCACCTGCAAGCGTTAAATTCCGAATGAAAGTCAGCCCGTTTCAGGCAGCCCCAACTAGAAAAACAGCCTCACACACAACCATCTCTGTACGCACTCTTTCTTCAAAGTTCTAGCCCATGAAGTTGTGCTGAAGCCAGCAGCTGAGAAGAACAAAAAAATGCCAGGGAAATAGTGTCTGGGAATGAGATTCTGCATTCAAATCCAGCCCAGGACGTGGGGTGAAAGGGAGCAAGGAGGGCACAGCTGATATTTAGATCCTGTTACAAGGAGGTTTGCACCTGGTGGAACATGTGTTGAGTGTCTTCAGCAATCAGCGCAGCTCCCTGCTTGGCTTTGCTCACGAAATGGTGACTTTCCCTGAGCAGCAGCCTCCTTTTCTAATTTCTATTAGGTAGGCACAATATTAGCATTTACTAATGACTGTATTTGAGCCCTTATTCACCCTTACAAGCATTCCACAAAATGCAAAGCACACAATATAAACAACTCTATAAACCAACTACCCGATGAGAGTAATTACCTGTCACCTAAATGAGCCTGGCCCATCCTATCCCTCAACCTATCCATCCCCAAAGGCCTAGAAAAAGAAAACCCAACTAAAAATCAAATGCTCTGCAACATATCTGGAAGGTTACCAGATCTGAGCTCTGACTGATGCTTCTTATGGTTCTGCTGCTGCCTTTAAATTTACTTTGCAGAAATAGTAACACTGGCAGAAGAGTCGCTCTCACCAAAGTCGTTTAACTGAATCTTGGAGTCTTGAACGAGTTTCTATCAAGCAGTTGGCTTCCCTCATTTACACAGTTGTAACCTAAAGTTTCCTCCAGCTCAGAGAGTTTCCTAGTTCTGGGCACTGTGATGAAGAGAAACTAAGAGAGCAGGGGTGGCTTCTGCCTTTTGAGGAACAATCTCTGCACCGCGTCGCTTTATGGGTGAGAGGCATATGTTTGGGAGAGCAGAGCAGAAACTTGTGCATTGCTTCCAGACATGGATGATTCCTCGGGGCTTATGCTATTCATATGTAGCATGAACTCCAGAGAACAGCTTTTCCCTTCTTTTTTTTTTTCCCAGAGAAGTAATCTAACATTAAGTAGACATAGCTGGAGTTTCAGTTAGAAGTGCTGCTAGAGTGAGATCATCGACCCTTTCCACGTATATCTTGCACAAGCCAGCTAACAGTGGCAATTTCTGGCCAAGATTCAAACAAGTGATTTAGAACTCAAAGGGTTTATCTCATAACTCAGCCACAGATTGCGTTTATGAATGCGTTTTAAGGAGTATAAAAATAACAGACATAAGTTAAGGTTCAACCTAGGAGATCTCAAGGGCTTCCAGAAAAACCTTGTTAAAATTCCATGATTAAGTTGAGGAGAGGATTAGGGTAATTCCCATGTTAGTCATGGAGTTGAGTCTCTCTTTCAACTTGTCCAAATTAATTTTCATTCCTAGGGTTCATAAAAAAATCTGTTAAAAAAGTGAGTGTTTTCAATTTGGAACATACTGGGTTGCTCCTGGCTTCAAATATTTGGGAGGGGGGGAAAATAATAATAATAAAAAAGGCTTTTTCCCTTGGGCATCTAACTTTACATTTACTCTGCCCAGGTACTGCCATGCCACTGCTACTCTCCTCAGTTCAAATTATGCAAATGAAGCACTTCAGTGACAGTTGAGGCCTTGATCTGACAAGCATCTTTAGAGATATAGGCTGGATGCTATGAGGCAGTTCTTGACAGAGACAGTGATTGGCATTGGAATGGGCTGCCCAGGGAGGTGGTGGAGTCGCTGTGCCTGGAGGTGTTGAAGCAAAGCCTGGCTGGGGCACTTAGTGCCACGGTCTGGTTGCTTGGCCAGGGCTGGGTGCTAGGTTGGACTGGATGATCTTGGAGGTCTCTTCCAACCTGCTTGATTCTATGACTCTATGTGATCTCAGCAAATCCAGTCACACTGCACACAGGCACACTGCTGTTGATATGCCCAAGTGTTTAAAGTGAGAAGCTTAAATGTACCCAGCAAAAGCACTGAGAGCTTATTAGTTTGCCTAGTCCCTTTGGATTCTCCATTACACATGGAGAAATATTTGTATCTGCTTTAAAGTAAGAAGCCACCTAATTAATGGGTCTGAGAGCAGGCACTGCTTATTACTGAGTTTGATCACAATAGCGGGAAGAACAGTGGTTGTTTTTTCCACTCTGATGTGAAGGCTGCACACACTGTCAGCTAACCCACATTCCTTGAGATATTTTTTAACAGAAGAAGCACTAACAAACTCCAAAAATCCAACTTTTTAGGACAGTGTTTTTTAACCTGGGCTCTGTGGACCCCTTGAGACCCCAGGCTTATCCTGAGTAGTCTGTGACAGGCAACAGGGAAAACATGAATTTGTCTGTTCTATATAGTGACTTCACACACAGAAATTTCCAAAGGTGGTGGGGGAAGGGGAGATTCTTCTGAATTGTAAGATTATTTGTAGTTGGCAACACTTGAAAATGATTGGTTTGGGATGTAGATAATCATGCATGGCCAGGGAGAATGCATTTTTAGGTAGATAGTGTCAAGTGGGAAAGGAAAATTGAGCAGCACAGATGCCAAACCAGCTTAAATATTTAAAAAATTGGGATCATTAAAAGGTGGCTGTTAGTGCTGCTTTCTCTTGCTTCAGTGGGAGTACACAGGCTTGAACATAGGCAGCTCCATCAAAACTTGAGGAGGGACTGCTTTAATTTAAGGGAGGTGGAGCTCTGGAACAGGCTGCCCAGAGAGGTTGTGGAGTCTTCATCTCTGGAGACATTCAAAACCAGCCTGGATGTGTTCCTGTGTGACCATTTTTTAGGTGAACCCGCCTTGGTGGAGGGATTGGACTTGATGATCTCCAGAGGTCCCTTCCAACCCCTACTGTACTTTGATACTGTGATCAAATAGGTATGACCTGCCTGGATGCGTTCTTGTGTGACCTGGTATGGGTCATCCTGCTCTGGCAGCTTTCAAGGTTCCTTCCAGCCTCTAACCTTCTGTGATTTTGTGACTTATCTGGGCTGAGTGTCTTTTCTAAATAATGTCTTTCCATGCTGCTCTCCTGTGTGGGCTGAAAAACTTTGCATTGTGCTTTTACTTAGGGAAACAATCTCAGGAAAAGGACAAAACCATAAGCAGTCTTAGCAGTAAAGTAATATTTACTTGACTGCATCTTGTAATCTGCTACAGAGTTTATCCAAGCTCTCCTCCTGGGCTTTTCTGGCACTGTCATTAACTAACATCCAGAGCAGTGCTTTTTGCAGCCAGTTTCTTACATTGAGAGAGTGCAAGACATGGATAGGTAGCTCCAGCTGCAGCAGTGAGTGGGTTGTTCTGCTCAAATCTGAAAATCAGCTGGGTTAGGACAGAGGAATGTTGTCTACAGCAGTTCTG
Source organism: Pogoniulus pusillus (assembly GCF_015220805.1). Taxonomy (NCBI): domain Eukaryota; kingdom Metazoa; phylum Chordata; class Aves; order Piciformes; family Lybiidae; genus Pogoniulus; species Pogoniulus pusillus. Next base: position 4,877,054 of record NC_087297.1, read on the forward strand.
TTTCTGCTTTTAGCAGCCCTCAGCAACATCAGTCTCTTTCTGCTGCTATGTATATATATACACAGGTATATAATTTGGTGGAAGAAGATGGTCTTTTCCTTTTTATTCTGATAGCTAAATCGTTTCTGTCACCAGTTGTGTTTCTGTTAATTGCTAGTATCTTATGCAAAGCATTTCTCTATGGAGAAGAAGCTGAGCATATGCAATCCAGATGTGATACAATATATTTGCATGTTGTGTAATTGGCTTTATGTCTATACCCTCAGTGTGATGATTTGGAAATCAACACAGCCAAGCTTAGTGCTTGTAATTCATTCTTCCAGGAATCTCATTCAGCCCAGTGCCTGCAAGCTGTTTGGCCTGGTGAGCCTCTATTGAAAATCAAGATTGAGAAGAAGATCCTCTGATCTCTATTCAGCTGGATATCCTCAACAACAACAAAAAATTCTTTTCTAGAACAAGGCCTTAATCAAATGGTGTGATAAAGAGATGAAAGGATGACAACGTCTAACAAGGGGCTGTGATCATTTCTAATCAGCACCAAAACCCAAAAAAACCCCAATGTGTTGGAGTGTCACTGAACTGCTTCATATCAAAGTGGCCACTAAAAAGAAGTGGACTTGCCTCTTAAACAGCAAATCAGTTTAAAAAGTAAATCAGGTTTTGGTGGTTTCGTTTTGCTAATGGTTCAGTTAGTTGCAGTGAAGCATTTTCTTAAGTGGCTTTCCAATGAAATCAGCTCATCCTTGCATTGCCTTGGGATCAGAACTTTTCTGACTCATGCATTCTGCAGAGCCCCAGACTCCCTCCTTAGCCACGGCCAGAATTCATCGGCGTGCACGAACCTGTAGGCTTCTCTCAAAATGGATGTAACACCTCCAAAAAGAAACACTGGAAAATTCCAGAAGACCAGGCTTATTACTTCTGACTTCTAGGTCAGACAAATTAAGAAACTGGAAGCCTATCTGCTTATAGGTGGTAGTTGCCTTTAGTGAAATTGCTTTTAAGAGCTGTTGTGTGGATTGCCACTCTCCAACCTGGTTGATTCTATGATTCTATGATTCTATGATTCTCATTATTAAACAGACTTTTTAATACCTGGAGGTAGGTGTGCCTAACAACATTTGTATATCCTCACATCTTAGTTTCATTTGCTGTAATATTTCCTTTTCTAGTTAACAAGGTTGAATTCTCTGGGCTGTTTGGCTGTTTCAAGACTGCTCTTGAGGTGCTGGAAGGTGTCCAGAGAAAGGCAGCAAGGCTGAGGAGGGGCCTGGAGCACAGCCCTGTGAGGAGAGGCTGAGGGAGCTGGGGGTGTGCAGCCTGCAGAAGAGGAGGCTCAGGGCAGACCTCATTGCTGCCTGCAGCTACCTGAAGGGAGGCTGTAGCCAGGTGGGGTTGGTCTCTTCTGCCAGGCAAGCAGCAACAGAACAAGGGGACACAGTCTCAAGCTGTGCCAGGGCAGGTTCAAGCTGGATGTTAGCAGGAAGTTCTTCACAGCAAGAGTGATTAGCATCGTAATGAGCTGCTTGGGGAGATGGTGGAGTCACTGTCCCTGGAGGTGTTTAAGAGGACGCCGGATGAGGCACTTAGTGTCACGGTTTAGTTGATGAGAAGGGTTAGGTGATAGGTTGGACTTGATGATCATAGAGGTCTTTTCCAACCTGGTTAATTCTGTGATGCTGTAAAATGCTTTTTGAAGGCCTCAGAAATCTCCTTTGTCCTTACTGAAGAACAAGATCAAGGAAAACGTGTCACTTTACTTTTTGTGTTATAAAATACCTGTTGCTGTCTCACTGAGGGATTTTACTCCAGGCTCTGGGGCACAGGCTTTCATTTTGGGAAGAGCATGGCTCCTATGTTGAGATTTTGCCTTAAAGTTGACCAAAATTTGTCATTGTAACAGATCTGAAAATCCGTAGCTCAGAAGAGTTTCACAATGATATTCCCTGTTGGATCTGTCCACATCTAATGCACCTTTTATTCCCCTAACAATTCTGTGTTGGAAAAATTCTGCAAACAAGCCACTTTCATAGGACATTAGAACAGGCTGCTCAGGGAGGTGGTGGAGTTACTATCCCTGGAGGTATTTAAAAGATGATAGATTTGGTGATGAGGGATGTGGATTAGTGGCAGTGGCTTAGCAGTAGTGATAGGATTGTGAGGGCTAGGCAAGAGGTTGGGCTTGATCTCAAAGGTGTCTTCTAACCTCAACAGTTCTAGATTCTAAGTCAACATAGAATCATATAATGGGCTGGGTTGGAAAGGACCTCCAAATGTCATCTAATCCAAACCCCTCTGCAGTGATCAGGGACATCCTCAACTAGATCAGGCTGCCCAGAGCCCAGATAAGCCTCACCTTGAGTATCTCCAGGGATAGAGCCTCAACCACCTCCTTGGGCAACCTGTTGCAGCATTCCAGCACCTGATAAAGAACATCCAATCTAAATGTGCTTTTACTCAGTTTGAAGCCATCACCCCTCATCCTGTCATCACAGGCCTTTGTAAACATCCTTGGCTGGAGACTGGAAGAGCTGCTCTGAAGTTTCCAGCACTTCTGTCCTATCAGTGTGGTGGAGTCACCATCCCTGGAGGTGTTCAAGCAAAGCCTGGATGAGGCACTTAGTGCCATGGTCTAGTTGACTGGATAGGGCTGGGTGCTAGGTTGGACTGGATGAGCTTGGAGGTCTCTTCCAACCTGGTTGATTCTGTGAGTCTAAGGAACACCAGAGCGACTGTAGAGGCTCTGTTTTCATGTGTTTGTTGTTCCCCTTGAAAGGCATGGAGGAGAAGCTGGGTCTGACAGATGTCTCGAAGGGTAAGCTGAAGGAAAGGATTGAGACAATAAATCTCTTGGATGCAATACTGGGAAAAAGAAATTACAGTGCTTTAAGATTTCCTCACAAAACAACAGAAACATAATGGCTTCCTCCAGTGAGGAGACTGTTGTCAAGATAGGCTGGAGCTGCACTTCATAGATACCTTCCTTTGTCATGGATTATAATAGTGATAATTATGTTTTCCATAGGAAACGTGAAAGTAGAGTATAAAATGGCCCAGCATGATAATTGATATGCTATTGATAGCCTTTTTTCTGCCTCAAAGAGAGCAAACACAGTTACAAAACCTGAGTTTTAGATCACAGTCAGTGTCCCCAAAACCTGCAGATTAAAATGAACCTATTACCTGTTTTCTTCTTCTTGGAGCGAGGTGCCCAAAGCTGAAGTGAGTACTGATGTGGCCTCACTAGTGCCCAGTCCAGGAGGACAATCTCTTTCCCAGTCCTGCTAGTTGAAGACATCTGTGCTCACTTCAAAGGGGCTGAACTAGATGACCTCTTAAAGATTCACAGCATCACAGATTTAACCAGGTTGGAAGAGACCTCTGGGATCATCGAGCCCAACCTATCACCTAACCCTTCCGATTAACTAAGCCATGGCACTAAGTTTCTCAGCCAGCCTCCTTTTAAACACCTCCAGGGATGGCAACTCCACCACCTCCCTGGGCAGCCCATTCCAATGTCAATCACTCTCTCTGCCATCAGCTTCTTCCTAACATCCAGTCTAAACCTGCCCTGGTGCAGCTTGAGACTGTTGTCCTGTTGCTGCTTGCCTGGCAGCAGAGCCCAACCCCACCTGGCTACAACCTCACTTCAGGTAGTTGCAGACAGCAATGAGCTCTGCCCTGAGCCTCCTCTTCTGCAGGCTGCACACCCCCAGCTCCCTCAGCCTCTCCTCACAGGGCTGTGCTCCAGGCCCCTCCCCAGCCTTGCTGCCCTTCTCTCAACACCTTCCAGCACCTCAACATCCTTCTCAAATTGAGGAGCCCAGAACTGGACACAGTACCCAAGGTGTAGCCTGAGCAGTGCTGAGCACAGGGGCAGAATAACTTCCCTGGTCCCTCCAACCCAAAACACTCTGCATATCTATGCTTCTAGAGCTAGATGAGGAACAGTCCAAGGTTGAAGAAGTGCAGAAAGTTAGGAGATTGTGGATTCCAGCAGCTGGAAAAATTGGGTTTATTGACAAGGAAATGAATAATAGCAGTGCTCTTATTAAAAAACATTTACAGTTTGCCTGCAGAAGTTCAGTCTGAGTTAAAATTTGACACACAGTGAAGGAGCTCTGCAAAAACTACTTTGCATACTTTCAGAGGAATCTGAAGATCTTCCTGCTTTTTGAATAATTTCTACATTAGGAGGACTTCAAAATAGTTTTCTTCTCTGAAATGGCATTTTGGAGATCTCCTTTCTGTTTTGCAGTAATGAAAGCCTGAAATATCCCCAAATACTGTCTGACTTTGTGTGACTGTCTCATTAAACCAACCTTTGGTAAGCCCCAAAACATTTATTCACAGGGGAAGAATATCCTCCTATAGATACACTGGATCCCTGGCAGCCTGAAGACTTGGGGGGTTGTCCTCACAGTGCCAGTTACATCCTGTGGAAGGTTTGATGCCTGTGGACACAGCTGTGTGCAAAACTAAGATCTTCAACCAATAAAGTGTTTTCTTTTTCTTCAGCACTGTGTTTTACAGCTGCTCACCTTGCTTTTCCCAAGGGATCTCCATCCTCAGAGCTGAGGGCAGCAGCTGCTTGTACCCTCTTCGCCAGTTTGCAGTCTACTTTGTTAGTCTGAGCTTCAACAGAACGAGCTGGACAGCTGAGCAGTGGCCCCAGCTAGCTACCAGGCAGTGAGTTAAAGAAAGAAAAGCATGGTGACTCTGAGGGCAAAGGGCAGGAGGGATGTTTGGATTAAGGTGTTAACAACTGTTGTTGCAGAGCTCCTCTGTCAAAGCCCCCGAACTGCATCATTCTTCCTTTAAAACCCTACTCTGTTGCTTCTGACCTTAGGATCAGTGGGGATTGCTGAGCACCTGTCATGCCTCAAAGTTTCTTCTTTTTTTTTCCCAGAGTCTTTACTAAACTACTTAGGAGTTGAAATCAAGGTGATTTGCCTTCTTTAAATGATAGCCCCAGGTTTGTTTCTGTGTTCAGTACATGTGCAGATCCTGTCACTGACAAATCCAGGGCTTCAGTTCTGTGGCATCCAACTAAGGTCTCTTACTTTTCCTCCTCTGTTAATGGATCCCATCCACTGCTTTTTATATTTTCTCAAGTCAGTAGGGACCATGTTAATAATTTATGTTGACCTCATCCAAACCCAGGCTTCAGAATCTTACCTGATGATTTTCCTAAGAGGACTGAGAATTTGTGCAGAGCGAGAAAATGTTCCTGAGGCAGATGTGAAGGCTTGGAGTGGCACAATCCACCACAAGTCTTGTTACAGTTAAACTCTCCCCATGAATTGGGAGAATTTCTTCTGTGAAAAATCTCACTCCCCAGGGAGTAAGACACTTTTTCCATCTAGGCCTTTCTTTGAAGCACTTTGGAGAGGGTGCAGGATCAGCTGCTGCTATATAGCCTCCTCTCTTCATAGTTCTGAGCTGCAGGCAACAGCAGGAAGCTCAGCATGGGCTAAGCACCCAGGTATTCTCTTTGATTTATGGAAGGATTTTGCATCCTGCACTGAGCTTTGTGCTGCTGCTGCAGAGTCTGATGCCACTGTGGTGGTATCTACATTCATGGAATCGTAGAGTGGTAGGGAGTGGAAGTGACCTCTGGGGACAGGGTGGCTGGAGAGCAGCCAGGAAGAAAGGGACCTGGGGGTACTGGTAGACAATAGGCTGAAGATGAGCCAGCAGTGTGCCCAGGTGGCCAAGAGAGCCAATAGCATCCTGGCCTATATCAGGAACAGTGTGGCCAGTAGGATGAGGAAGGTTATTCTTCACCTGTACTCAGCACTGCTCAGGCCACACCTTGAGTGATGTGTCCAGTTCTGGGCTCCTCAATTCAAGAGAGATGCTGAGATCCTGGAATATGTCCAGAGAAGGGTGATGAAGCTGCTGAAAGGCCTGGAGCACAGCCCTGTGAGGAGAGGCTGAGGGAGCTGGGGGTGTTTAGCCTAGAGAAGAGGAGGCTCAGAGGTGACCTCATTGCTGTCTGCTACTACCTGAAGGGAGGCTGTAGCCAGGTGGGGTTGGTCTCTTCTGCCAGGCAACCAGCAACAAAACAAGGGGACACAGTCTCAAGTTGTGCCAGGGTAGGTCTAGGCTGGATGTTAGGAGGAAGTTGTTGTCAGAGAGAGTGATTGGCATTGGAATGGGCTGCCCAGGGAGGTGGTGGTGTCAACGTCCCTGGAGGTGTTGAAGCAAAGGCTGGCTGGGGCACTTAGTGCCATGGTGTGGTTGACTGGCTAGGTCTGGGTGCTAGGTTGGACTGGATGATTTTGGAGGTCTCTTCCAACCTGGTTGATTCTATGATTCTAAATCATCTAGTCCAACCCTGCAGCCAGAGCAGGTACACCTAGATCAGACTTCACAGAAACACATCCAGATGAGTTTTGAAGGTCTTCAGAGAAAGAGACTTCATAACCTCTCTTTGAGGGGGCTCCAGCACCCTCAAAGCAGAAAAGTCTCTCCTTAAGTTCAAATGCAACCTCCTGTGTTCCAGTTTGTACCCATTGCCCCTTGTCCTGCCACTGGGCACCACTGAGAAGAGCCCAGCCTCCTCCTCATCACCTCCACCCTTTAGATATTTATGTGCATTTGAAAGGTCCCTTCTCAGCCTTTTCTCTTCCTGACTGAGCAGCCTTGGGTCTCTCAGCCTTTCCTTATGAAAGAGATGTTCCACTCCTTTAATCATCCTCACAGCCTTACACTAGACTCCCTCTGTACTGCACTGCAGTTATTGCACAGACCAGAATGCTTTTTGGGGAGAAACAAATAAATATTGAAAACACTTACAGGGGTTGCAGCCAGGCCTTCTTTATGCATACCTGTCATTGACCTTCAAATTGCTAGGTTGGAAATGTTATATATCCTAGGTTAAATGAACCAGCATCTGTAGGCTGACCTTTGGTGTAATACTGGTTCTAAGACATTGCTGAAGTAGTTGCTGCTTGAGCTAGAATTCCACCTCCTACACTCTCCAAAAAAAAATAATCCAATTTTCACTTAAAAATTACTTGTGATGGAGAGTCTGATGTCACCTGTACTAAGTTGTTCCAGTGGATGGTTACTCTTCTCTTTAAAAGTGTCCATGTCACAGGGAGGCTGCATTTGTCTGACTTTAATTTCCAGACATTCACCCTTGTTGCTTCTTCCAGCACTAAGCTGAAGAGTTGCCTTTTCATGTGGCTGGTCCCTGGATTGGAACTCCAGAGCTCTGGGAAGTCAAAGCTTTTCCTCACTGAGCTAGCTAAATTGAAGCCCTTGAGTATCTCATTCAAACTCCTGGTTCTCAGTCATTAATAAATGGTCCAGGTTCTTCCTTGACCCCTCCACTGCTTGAAATGCTGGTGCTAAAGTTGCACACTGCATTTCTCCAGCAGCTGGAAAACAGAAGTGGCAAATGTAATGCATGTTCTTTTACTCCTCTGCTCTGCCCTGGTGAGTCCACAGCTGGACTATTCTGTCCAATTCAAAAGACACAGGGAGAGAGTCCAACAGAGGTTACAAGGATGATGAAGGGACTGGAACATCTGCCTGATAAGGAAAGGCTGAAAAGCCTGGGGCTGTGTGGTCTTGAGATGAAAAGACCTAGAGGAGACTTTATTGGTGTTTATAAATAACAAGAAGGGGTCAGGCTCTTTTCAGTGGTGTCCTGTGGTAGGACAAGGGGCAATGGACACAGACTGGAGCACAGTAAGTTCTACCTAAAAAAATTCTTTACTGTGAGTGTGACAGAACCCAGGAGCAGGCTGCCAAGAGAGGTTGTGGAGTCTCCTTCTCTGGAGACTTTCAAGAGCCATCTGGGTGTGTTCCTGTGTGAGCTGCCTTAAGTGATCCTGCTTTGACAAGGATTAGGGTTAGGCACTCTTTTGGATAGGGTTAGGCACTTGATGATCTTTGGATAGGGTTAGGCACTTGATCTTTGGATAGGGTTAGGTACTTGATGATCTTCAGAAGTCCCCTCCAACCCCTACCATTCTGTGATTCTGTGATTCTGTGTACCAGATTTCTACTCCATGCTCTGTGTTAGGCAACACACAGATCACATTAACCTTTCCTCAGTGTTGCTTTGGGTATCAGACAGCTTCCCAGTCAGAAACAGAGTTTCCCAAAATAGTGTTCCTTGCTCTGAAACACACCCTTCAGTATTTGTTCCCAGCCATCTGACTTTTACAGGAAGAACCCTCATTTTCCTTCGAGCTGAAGCACATTCTTTGCTGTTCCGCTTCTGGCAGTCTTCCACTTCCATCCCACGCTCATCACTTTCCATCTCTCTCTATTCTCTCTTTGCACTGATTTGGAGTCGTCAGGACCAGATTGCCTCTCCAAATAAATGCCCTTGGGGAGCCAGGAGTGCCCCAACCCACTACTAAGTAATAGCAAGATTCCATATCCATGAAAGCAGCCATGTCCCCTTGGCTTTGCCTGAACACGTCCCAGGCTCCTGAGAAGAGCATGTGTAATCCCACCTGGAGGTGAGTCAGTTGTTTGTAAACATGTACCAGGTTTTCAGAGCAAGAGGAGAAATCCCTCTGAGTCTGTGACCTCGTGTCAGTGGCTGAGAAGTGACACCAGAGAACCTGAAGGATGAGGGGACCAGAAGAGAGCTGCTGAATTTGGGTGCGCCGCAGTTGTGAGGAGGTATAGGTCATGATGAGATCCTGCATGAGACCTTGAGCAACCTGGGCTGGTGGAAGGTGTCCCTGCCAATTCCAGGGAGCTTGGAATTGGATGATCTTTAAGGTCCCTTTCAATCCAAAGCATTCTATGAAGTTGTGGTGGATTAAGCAACTTCCTCTCCACTATTGAAATTTGCCAGACCAGCTCAGACAGGTTGCAGTAGGATGAAGCTCCACTGCAGCAAAGCTACATTTACAAGCATATATACACAATATAGAATCATAGAATGCTTTAGGGTGGAAGGGACCTCAAAACTCATCCAGTTCTAACCTCCTGCCATAGGCAGGGACACCTCCCACTAGAACAGGTCACTCAAGGCCTTATCCAACCTGGCTTTGAACACCTCCAGGGAGCAACCCCCTCCCTGGGCAACCTGTGCCACTGTCTCAGCATCCTCACTGCAAACAACTTCTTCCTAACATCCAGTTTCAATCTCCCCTCTGCCAGTTTAAACTCTGATCCTGTCATTACAGGACCTTCTATGTAGCCCCTCTCAGCCCTCCTATAGCCCCCTTCAGATACTGGAAGGCCACTCCAAGGTCTCCTCAAAGCCTTCTCTTCTCCAGGCTGCACAGCCCCAACTCTCTCAGCCTGTGCTCACATCAGAGCTGCTGCAGCCCTCAGAGCATCTTGGTGGCCTCCTCTACACTGGCTCAAACAGTTCCATGTCCTTCTTGTGTTGGGGGCTCCAGCACTGCACAGAGCACCTCAATGTATATTGACAAGTATTTGCAATTATATACAAATTAGAAATAATACAGAAATCCAAACCCCCTCCCTGACAAAGGAACTGCCCAGAAGGGACTCAGAGCCCCTCTCTCTCTCCCTCTATTTCCAGACAGAGAACAAAACAACCAGCAAAGCTTACTTTGTTATCTGGAAATGTTAGCCAGGGTTAGTGGAAGAGATAGGAGAGAAGAGATGCAATGCTCAGGAGTGAAGGCAAAAGAGGGACAAATTGTTTATACTTCAGCTTTTTATCCCTTTCAGCAAGCCAACAAATGCTGTAGACTTTATCATTATACAACTAAACAAGGGGACACAGTCTGAAGTTGTGCCAGGCTGGATGTTAGGAGGAAGTTGTTGGCAGAGAGAGTGATTGGCATTGGAATGGGCTGCCCAGGGAGGTGGTGGAGTTGCTGTCCCTGGAGATGTTGAAGCAAAGCCTGGCTGAGGTACTTAGTGCCATGATCTGGTTGGCTAGGGCTGGGTGCTAGGTTGGACTGGATGAGCTTGGAGCTCTCTTCCAACCTGTTTGGTTCTATGATTATCTTTTTGTCACAACCAATGATCTCATATCTCTCATTAGCATTTTCCAATTAGCCTCAAACCAGCACAGAAGTCTATGACTTTGACTGTATGGAACCAAACAGTTCTGTGGTCTTTAGTTATCCACAAGAACCACAACTGGTATGATCCATGGCTGTACCTTCACACCGCCTGCACCAAATGCCAGCCTTGCAGTTCTGCCCATGAATATCACTGCCTCCCATCTATTCCTTCCTGTTGCTGTAAGCTGTCAGGGTGCTGGGTGAGCTGCATAAACTTTACCCCCAACTGGATGACTCTGCTGAGCAACATGTACATTTTGGAAAGGTTTCATCCTTCCAGTGGCTTCTGCACAGACATCCATATCATGACTCAGCCCCCTCAAATCACAGTGCTGGCTCCTCTTGACAAGTGGTAGGGAGAGAAAAAGCTGGCAATTATTGCTGCTGAAAGCTGCATTTTGCTGTGTGCTGGCCTAAAGCAAACTCCTGACTGTTGCTTGCAAATACAGTATCACAGTATCACAGTATCACAGTATCACCAAGGTTGGAAGAGACCTCACAGCTCATCAAGTCCAACCCTTTACCACAGAGCTCAAGGCCAGACCATGGCACCAAGTGCCACGTCCAGTCCTGCCTTGAACAGCTCCAGGGACGGCGACTCCACCACCTCCCCGGGCAGCCCATTCCAGTGTCCAATGACTCTCTCAGGGAAGAACTTTCTCCTCACCTCCAGCCTAAATCTCCCCTGGTGCAGCTTGAGGCTGTGTCCTCTTGTTCTGGTTCTGGCCACCTGAGAGAAGAGAGCAACCTCCTCCTGGCCACAACCACCCCTCAGGTAGTTGTAGACAGCAATAAGGTCTCCCCTGAGCCTCCTCTTCTCCAGGCTAACCAATCCCAGCTCCCTCAGCCTCTCCTCGTAGGGCTGTGCTCAAGGCCTCTCCCCAGCCTCGTTGCCCTTCTCTGGACACACTCAAGCATCTGCCATCACCATTTTTTCCTTGTCACAGCCTGTAATCTAATTCTTCTCACCAAAACATCCTAGCTAGGCTCAAACCAGCACACCATGATAAAGAGCACCTTTGTGCATCTTTCCAGTTTGCCTATTGGCTGCTTTGAGTTAGATCCTTCTATACCTCAGGGAAGTCTTGCCTCTGGGGAGCATCCTCAAGATGAAGAATAGCTTTGATGACTGCAGAATGCTATTAGCAACCATCTAATTGGTTTTGCTTCTTTTCCTGCCTACCCACTGAAGTCTACCATTGCTGGTCAAACATCCAGCTGCTGTCACAGAAGCTGCAGGTAGGAGAAAATCATTTTGGATGTAGCTCAGCCTCTCAAGGGAAGTCACAAGAAATCCTAAGGTAGAAGAGTAGCTGCCAATGGCTCCCCAAAAACTGTGGAGGAGGTAGGAAAGAGGAGAATGATTATTTTGTGTGGTTGGTAGTGATATTCTAAAGAGGAGTCACCAAGGGCTTGGGGTGTTCCTGTTGTGCTGCAGCTTGTGTGAAGGGGGTAGCTCTTCTCTGTTGAGGAGCAGAGAGATCTCCACAGGAAAAGATCTGTTTGAGGGCTATGTTGTATTTGCTCTAAGAGACAGTTGGGGAGCCAATAGCTTCTTATGCTAGGACCAAGAGTCTGAGCTGGAGAAAAAGACTCCAGAAGGGGTCTAAATGAAGAAAACTGAAGGAAGAAGTATGTCAGTGGACATCACCAGCAGAAGGCTGAGCAGCATGGCCCTGTGCTCTGCTGCTCTCACGATGGAGAGCATCCTTTCAAACGGGACCTTCCTGCAGCAATCATTCCCTCCTCCTTTCCTCCCTGCAGGATTAAACAGTCCTTTCCACACATCCTTGGGAGAAATCCAACATTTACCCAATGGTCCAAAAGTGTTTTCCATTTCCAGACTAAGCAAAATGAAGCCAAACTATTATTTCTTCTGCCCAAGGAACCCAGAGGGAGCACCATATGCTGGGGAACTGAAAATAAACCAGATATTCCCTCCTGAGGTGTGAAATCTTAACACCATTAATATCCAGATTATCCAGAGAGCAGATTTTCCTTTGGGCACTGCTGTAAATGAACCCCAGTTCTTGGCCAGGAGTTTTCTACATTAATATTAGTGAACCTTCCTTAATAATTGATGAGTCCTTGCAGCAACATGAAAAATATATTGTCCTATAGATGAAGATTTTGGCTTGAAACCTTGCTGAGGATTACTCATGTACATACCTCTGCAAGTCCTAATAGAATCAGGAAGGCAACCATACAACAGAATTGGTAGTCCTCTCTGGTCAGCCCTTAGTGATGTGATCAGAAAGTTGCTGATGTGACACAACAGCACTGCTCCTTCCAGGACTTTTGATCTTCCCTGTGGCTGCTCCACTGTGATCAGCTCAGATAGTTAGCTAAAGACCAGAAAGCAGCAGATAAGAGAGCTTTCTGATGGCAGGGAGATGTGGAAACACCCGTCCAGATAGACAGGCTGGCAGCCTCTGTCATCCTGAAATTCTGCTGCTGCTGTTGTTGGCAGAATGATTGCTGTGGCCCTTATCACTGCACCTACCTTATCTGAGCAGCAGAAGTCAACTAGGAGAATCACAGAAACGTCCAGGTTGGCAAAGCCCCTCAAGGTCACCAAGCCCAACCTAGAACCCTGCTCTACAATGTTCACCTTAAACCATATCCCCAAGCACCACATCCAAAACAGCCTTAAACACCCAGGGTTGGTGACTCCCCCACTTCCCTGGGCAGCTCATTCCAATCCCTGACCACTCTCTCTGTGAAAAACATTTTCCTGATGTCCAGTCTAAACCTCCTCAGCCTCAGCTTGAGGCCATTCCCCCTTGTTCCGTCTCCAGCCACATGTGAGAATAGATCAGCTCCAACCTCTCCACAATGTCCCTTCAGGTAGTTGTAGACAGCAACAAGGTCTCCTCTCAGCCTCCTTGTACTCACACTAACCATCCCCAGCTCCCTCAGTTACTCCTCATAAGATTTATTCTCCAGGCCCTTCCCCAGCTTTTTTTGCCCTCCTCTGGACCTGCTCCAGCACCTCCACATCTCTCTTGCATTGTGGCACCCAAAACTGAGCACAATACTCATGGTATGGCCTCACCAAAGCCGAGTCCAACAGAACAATCCTGCTTCTGCTGGACACAGCATTTTTAATGCAAGCCAGGATGCCATTGGCCTTCTTGGTCACCTGGGCACACTGCTGGCTCCTATTCAGCTCCTATTGCTTACAACTCCCATAGCCCTTTCTGCCAGCAGCTCTCCAGCCACACTGTCCCAAGCCTGTAGCATTGCTTGGGATTGTTGTGACCCAAGCATAGGACCTGGCATTTGGCCATGTTGAAACTCATCCCATTGATGTTGGCCCATTGATCTAAGCCTATCCAGGTCCCTCTGAAGCCTCATTCAAATCAACACTGCCACCAGTGTTCTGTAGAAGCTGCACCATGTTCTGTAGAATTACCTGCCCAGCTGTTGCTTCTCTTCCATGAGCCAGATGACCACGAAGATGCACAATGCTACACAGTGGTACCTGTCTGCTCTAAAATTCCAGCTACACTTGTACCTGGCTGACAGCATTCAGCAAGACCTGGGCAGGCTGCTCTTCTCCAAGCTAAGCAGCCCCAGGTCTCTCAGGCTTTCCTTTTCACCGAGATGCTCTGGTTCCCTCAGCACCTTCATAACCTCTATTAGACTCCCTCCAGTAGTTCCCTTTCCCTCATTTACTGGGGAGCTCAGAAGTGTTTCTTCAGTTGCTCTTCTCACTCACTATTCTTTGTTGAAACCTGTACCAAAAATGTAGTGAGAAAAGTCTCTTTTATTGCCTGCTGTGGCTCTCCCCATGCCCATTCTTGCCTAAAAACTGAGCAAAGCCCTGTAAACATGCAGAAATACTGGACCAAGATTGAAAGTAACTTCAGTTCAACTTAGGGAGGCCATTTAAGCAGTCAATCAGCATGGCTTTAGACCAGGAAAGTATTGTTACAAGGCAAAATCCCATCGAACAGAATTATGTCAGCGTTTAGTGCAAAGTAATGCAGATTATCCCAGCTGAGTGAGCTCATGCTGGAGCACGGTGCCAACACATCTTAAGAACTCTTTGCACAGTCCTAGCAAAACTTTAAACATTGCCAGTGTCAGCTGAAGGACAGAATTAATTCTGCTCATGTCATGCTGGGTCTGAGGAAAACTCCTAATGCAAAATATTGGATGTGATAGCAACAAAAGCTTTTGTTTGTTTCAAGCTAAAAGGAAATGGAATAATAATGATGATAATAATCCTGTTACCATGGGGCACTCCACCCAGGTAATGATTCAGCTCCATCCAAACTAGAAAAAGAAAAAGAAGCAGAAAGGGGAAAAAAAAAAAAGGAAGATGAAAAGAGAAAAAAGGATAACAATAATAATAATAATAATAATGAAAAGGGAAAGAGAAAGGGAAAAGGGAAAGGGAAAAGGGAAAGAGGGAAGGGGAAAGGGAAAAGGGAAAAGGAAAAGAGGAAAGGGAAAGGGGAAAAGGAAAAGGGAAAGGGAAAGGAGGAAGGGGAAAAGGGGAAAGGGAAAGGGGAAAGGGGAAAGGGGAAAAGGAAAGGGAAAGGGGGAAGGGGGAAGGGGAAAAGAGGAAAAGGAAAGGGAAAGGGGAAAGGGGAAAGGGGAAAGGGAAAGAGAAAAAAGGAAAGGGAAAGAGGGAAGGGGAAGGGGAAAGGGGGAAGGGACAGGGAAAGAGAAAGGGGAAAGGGGGAAAAGAGGAAAGGGAAAGGGAAAGGGGAAAGGGAAAAAGAAAGAGAAAAAAGGAAAGAGAAAAAGGGAAAGGGAAAGAGGGAAGGGGGAAGGGGAAGGAGAAAGGGAAAGGAGAAGGGGAAGGGGAAAGGGGAAGGGGAAAAGGAAAAGGGGAAATGGAAATGGAAGGGGGAAGGGGGAAGGGGGAAGGGGGAAGGGGGAAGGTGAAATAGAAAAGGAAAAGGAAAGGGAAAGGGGAAGGGGAAATGGAAAAGGAAAGGGAAATAAGAAAAAAAATGAGAATAAAAATAAAAAGGAAAAGGAAAAAAATAAAAGAGAAAAAAGGAAATTAAAAAGAAAATAGAAAAAAAAACCCCACAGGTTAAAGAGAGCTCACTTTCACAACTGAAATACACCAAAGCCATTGGCTCTGTGTTACACAAGGTATGTGATGGATGAATCACAAATACAACACTGGCCAGGCAATACCTTCATCTATCTGCACAGCCACCATGGGTCATAGATCTCTAACTGTCCAACAGCCAGTTCTGTTATTCTTTACAGGAGGAGATGTGTACAAGAAAGACATGAGGATATCCTTTTAGCTCTTACAGAGCAAGTAAGTCTTAAACCAAGTTCCCAAATGAGCTGAAACACTTCATTTGTGTCTTTCTGCATTCAAGATATTAAGCAATGGCAGGTGCCTTGCCAACAGTTCAAACATGGAGATGAACTCTTCCTGTAGTCAGCTTAATAGATAACCTTAAAGCTGGGAAGGACTCTGAGGCTTGGTTGAAGGACTTGGCACCTCACTGCCTTGATGGGCAAGTTTTCCCAGCTGTTAATTCTCTATTATAAAGGTTTAAGTTTCCACAAGTGTTAAATCAAGCACTGTGTAGATAAATAACAGAAAAGTCAGACAAGTTTGAACAGACTAGACTAGAATAGAATAGAACTGACCAGGTTGAAAGAGAGCTCCACGCTCAGCCAGCCCTACCTAGCACCCAGCCCTGGCCAATCAACCAGACCATGGCACTAAGTGCCCCAGCCAGGCTTGGCTTCAACACCTCCAGGCACAGCGACTCCACCACCTCCCTGGGCAGCCCATTCCAATGCCAATCACTCTCTCTGCCAACAACTTCCTCCTAACATCAGCCTAGACCTGCCCTGGCACAACCTGGGAATGTGTCCCCTTGTCCTGTTGCTGCTTGCCTGGCAGGAGAGAGACTCCATTCTCTAAGGCTGGGGCTAACTCATGTCCCTTGGCACCACATCTCTGACTCTTTGACACACCTCCAGGGAGGGAGACTCAATCACCTCCTTGGAGAGCATGTTCCAGTGCTTGAGAACCCTTCCAGGGGAGAAGTTTCTTCTAATATCCAACCTAAATCTCCCCTGGTGCAATTTGAGGCCATTTCCTCTCATCCTATCACTTGTTCCTAGAGAGAAGAGACCAACACCCACTTGGTTGCAACCTCTTTTCAGGTACTTGTAGAGAACAATGAGGTCTCCCCTCAGCCTCCTTTTCTGCAGACTAAATAACTCCAGCTTCCCCAGCTGCTCCTCACAGATTAATTCTCTTGAGGAGGCCTTCCCTATACCTCCTTGATATGTTCAAAATTTGTCTCAATTCCTTAACTCCAGCTCCAGGTTCATTTCCATTAGAGCTCCACTGATGCTATCTCTCAGGCTCTGAGCAAATGTTACATGAGGACCTGGCTCCTGCATTATTAAACAAGTGCAGGCAAGGTGATTAGAGGTAGACAGCTGGCTGCTGTGGAAGTTCTTGGTTTACAGGTATCTGTAGGATGGGTTGGTTTTGTTTTTACTCTACCTAGAAGTGAGGAGTTGTGAGATTCACTCTGACATGGGTCAAGAACTGGCTGGAGGGTAGGGCCCAGAGAGTGGTGGTGAATGGAGCCACATCCAGCTGGCAGCTGGCACCGGTGGTGTGCCCCAAGGATCAGTGCTGGGCACAGTCCTGTTTGATATCTTTATTGATGATCTGGAGCAGGGGATTGAGTCCAGCAGCAGTAAGTTTGCAGATAACACCAAGATAGGAGCAGCTGTGGAGCTGTTGGAGGGTAGGAGAGCCCTGCAGAGGGACCTGGACAGGCTGGATGGGTGGGCAGGGGCCAATGGGATGAGATTGAAGAAGGCCAAGGGCAGGGTTCTACACTTTGGCCACAGCCACCCCAAGCAGCACTACAGGCTGGGGCCAGAGTGGCTGAGAGCAGCCAGGAAGAAAGGGACCTGGGGGTGCTGGTAGAGAGGAGCTGCAGAGGAGGCAGCAGTGTGCCCAGGTGGGCAGCAGAGCCAATGGCATCCTGGGCTGGCTCAGGAGCAGTGTGGCCAGCAGGACAAGGGAGGTTCTCCTGGCCCTGTGCTCAGCACTGCTCAGGCCACACTTTGTGTGCTGTAGCCAGGTGGGGTTGGTCTCTTCTCCCAGGCACCCAGCAACACAACAAGGGGACACAGTCTCAAGTTGTGCCAGGACAGGTTCAGGCTGGATGTTAGGAGGAAGTTGTTGTCAGAGAGAGTGATTGGCATTGGAATGGGCTGCCCAGGGAGGTGGTGGAGTCCCTGGGATCCCTGGAGGTGTTGGAGCAAAGCCTGGCTGGGGCACTTAGTGCCATGGTCTGGTTGATTGGCTAGGGCTGGTGCTAGGTTGGACTGGATGATCTTGGAGGTCTCTTCCAGCCTGCTTGATTCTATGATTCTATGACAGGATGCATAGACAAGCCACTTGTTTACAGGGGAAGACACAAAGTCTAATGTTTATTATTCAGACTCCTCTCTGTGTGTATTAATTACATACTGAAGCCCTGGGAATAAAACCCACTAAACCCTCCCCAGTATGAAGCAGTTTTCAAAGCCTAACAATGCTGACAGTGTGCATCCTTTTAACTGAAAACTCTTTTTTTTGCTCTCTCTTCAGGTCTATTCAGTAAAAGGATAACTCCTTTAAAATACCAAAGTTAATTGTAGCCAGCACTGCAATGATAAATAAAAGACCTGGCTCTCTACAGGAGGCTATTTTTTCAACTGATAAAAGGGGAGACATGTCTGACAGAATAATGGGATTCATTTAAAAATCATGCTCAGCTTTGGACACGATGTCTGAAGGCAATGAAATGATTACTGTTGCCTTTAAAGGAAAGGCAGAAGCTTCATTTTAGGGGAAACACTGGAAATGGTATGAGCGTAGGCATCTGCTTGGCTTTGAGGAGGCAATAGACAGCTGAGCTACCTCATCAACTGGTGGCTGCCATGCCAAAGGGTATGTTTTAAGTAAGTTGTCTGGATTGCACAATCTCAGCTACTATAGGCTGGACTGGAAATCAAACTGATAGTGCCTTTGATAGCGAGGCTAACTTTTCTTGAGCCAGTTGTTTTGGGCAGGTCAACTTTGCCCGCCAGGCAACGTGGGCAAGAGCTTCTCAGGCATCTCCACTGTGTTGATTAAAAAAAGGGGGGGGGGGGGGAAAAAATAGTCACATTTGCAAGGATTTTCTTTGAAAGTGAGATGCTGATCACCTTGAAATGAGTTTATTTCCAAGCACTGCAGAAGAGCCTTTTGGCAGCTGAACACACAGCTGTCTGCAAAGAAGCATTTCCACGCTCACAGCCCGACGCAGGGTTCTGCTGTTTTGAATCCCCTGACCTTCACAGAGCTGAGGCTTCGACTTTAATCAGCACTAACACACTTTCTCTTCCTCCCTCCCCTTCTCACAATACAATAAGATTTTATTTGAATATTGTGGTGTGGGTGGTGAAGTCCCAACGAATTGAAGTGGCAAGTTTCCAGGATCTGGCTGTGCTAAGGGAAGAGATAAATTATCTTTCCTGAAGGAGTGAGCGATTGCTTCATGTTTAAAACCTCTCTGCTCTTAGGAACGAAAAACAAACGGCTTGGATTTTGCACTGTGACCTCCCTGGGATGTCTGGGAAGGGAATCACATAAATGTCATCTAAAGGAGGCATTCACATAGGATGAGCTTTGAAATGCTTTCCAGAGTGGGGGATTTGCCAGCTCCCAAAAAAAAAAAGAAAGAAACCAAACCACCAAACCATTTTTGAAAGACATTTTGGGGGCAGGTGTATTGTTATGCACTACAGCAACTGAACTCTTCCAACTTTTTGTTGTTTTAAGCCAAAGAATGGTTAGGAACAGTTTAGATTAATATTAATATCTTTCCCCCACCCCTGGTGCTGAAACAGAGGGCATTTATAACACATGAAAAATTAATAAAGTGTGCTTTGAGGAGCATCCTTGTTCTACCAGGCACACAGTTTGATGTTTGATTGTTACTCTACAGGACTTGTCTGCCTCTCTGTACTAACAGAGTCCTGGCATTAATAAAAAGAAACCTAAGTAATATAAGCAGCTCTGCTCCTGGCATTAATGACAATATTAAACGGTCCTGCACAGAATTAACCACGTTAGAAAAGATCTCTGAGATCACTGAGTGCAACCTGTCGCCTAACCCTTCTAATTAACTAAGCTGTGGCACTGAGTGCCTCAGCCAGCCTGCTCTTAAATGCCTCCAGGGATGGGGACTCCACCACCTCCCTGGGCAGCCCATTCCAATGCCAATCACTCTCTCTGCCAACAACTTCCTCCTAACGTCCAGTCTAAATCTGCCCTGGCACAGCTTGAGGCTGTGTCCTCTTGTTCTGTTGCTGGTTGCCTGGGAGAAGAGACCAATCCCACCTGGCTACAACATTCCTTAAGGTAGCTCTAGACAGCAATGAGCTCTGCCATGAGCCTCCTCATCTGCAGGCTACACACCCCCAGCTCCCTCAGCCTCTCCTCACAGGGCTGTGCTCCAGGCCCTTCCAGCCTTGCTGCCCTTCTCTGGACACCTTCCAGCACCTCAACATATCTCTTGAATGGAGTAGCCCAGAACTGGATACAGCTCTCAAGATGTGACCTGAACAATGCTGAGCACAGGGGCAGAAGAAGCTCCCTTGTCCTACTGGCTACACCATTCCTGATCCAGGCCAAGATGCTACTGGCCTTCTTGGCCACCTGGACACACTGCTGGCTCATGTCATTGTTCAAGTTTAAATCTTCATTGCCAAACACACATGATGCAAAATAAATCAACTTCATGGAGCTGAAGAAACCTTTCTCCCCCAGATTCCTTTCTTTTCCCCTCCAAGACTTCTCCATGCTATTTTAGTGGTAGCAGAACGTGTTAACTTCTTTATGCTGCAATTTGCTGATACCAAGTTTTATTATATATGTTAATATGGGAAAGCTGCAAGAAAGTTGCTTGATCTTCTTCCAAGTTTTAAATACCAATTTGAGGCAGCAATAGTCTCATTCACTAATTGCTGTTTATTTCTTACATGCTGCTGTATTTTTCCTTTTCTTATTTTTCTCTCTCTGCCACAGCTGAATCTCTTTAATTGCAGCATCATTTTTCATTCTGCTCAGGTCAGTTTTATTTCCCTCCTCAGTTTTATTTCCCTCCTTCCTCTGACTTTGACAATATTTGCACAGGAAAACACTGAATGCTGTGATGATTTTGGCTTTTGATGAAAGTAGGCAATGCATTCTAGCTTTGTCTTTAAACTGAGGTTAAGTAGCATTCAAAGTAAGGTGTGGACCCAAACTGCAAAAGCTGCTTGGCTAAAAGCATTTATTCAAGAGGTCTTCTTCACCTCTCAGTGATGCAAAGATGAGAACTCCTTGCTAAAGAAAAAATCCCAAAAGCTATTATCCTTCCTAGCAACAGGTCAAAACCAAAGGAACAGAAGGACAACATCTCTCTTTTTTCACCCCCTACCTCCAAAGGTGCCATCTTCTTGTTCTAGATGCTTTCATCATGAAACAGCCTGTAGAGTCCTACTCCCAAGTATTATTCTCATGCCTCCTTTCCTCTGCAAGTTCCTCCTCTTCTCATGCCTTCTCTCCTCTGCAATCAGCCTCCAACCTTTCCCTCAATTTTGCCTATTAGGTCACCAAATGGAAATGGGAACATTAATGAAAATTTTGGGTTTGGTGCTCAGGCTCAGGAACTGTTCAAGCATCCTGGAGGGTTTTCTATGGCTGCTTGATGCTTCAAGGGAAAAGAATAAGGTTCTTTGTAGTGTTATAGTGTTACTAAACTGAACCTTAACTAAGGCTGTGTGTACTTCAAGGAAAGAAGCCCTGCCCCCTCTCAAGTTATCATAGAATCATAGTATGGCTTAGGTTGGAAGGGACCTCAAAGATCATCTACTTCCAGCCCCCTGGCATAGGCAGGGACACCTCCCACTGGTTCTGTGTGTGTGTGTGAGTGTCTTCATAGAGTAGAATCATGGAATCATTTCAACTGGAAAAGACCTTTAAGATCACCTTATCCAACCATCCTCTAGCTCTAGCAAGTCTGGTGCTAAACTTCATAGCATAGCTGTATGAGACATGCTACAGAGGATGTTATAGTTGAATGAACCTAAAGATAAAGAGGAGGCTTTGCAAATTGAGTAGATGCAGACCTGTGTATTCTTAAATCTTTGCAATCCCAAATTTCACAGAAGTTTTGAGGGCAAAGCCAACACTTAGAACTTTTCTGCATTCCACTGTTAGTACTTGAAGCTTAATAAATGTTAATTTATGCTATTAAAGTTCTGATAAGTACTTAGACTACAGTTATTGTTGGGACACACTGCTGAGGTTTTAATAAAAACAGAGGACTTGGAACTGCCAAAGAAAGTTTTAGTTTAAAAACCAAGAGGAACAACAAAAACCTCAAGCTACCCTTGCATATAAATCCATTTAAAAAGCTCTTGGTAGCTAACTAAGAAATGCAGCAGAAATGCCATAAAGAAGCTTGAAGACCTCTGCTACATTTTTGTATTGCTCTTTTGTAACATTTATGTTCAATAAAGCCACTTCAACCTCAAGTCTTTAAGATAGACATGAGCCTGTTAGATCTTCAGGTGCTGTTCCATCTTCACAGTATCACAGTCTCACAGTATCACCAAGGTTGGAAGAGACCTCACAGATCATCAAGTCCAACCCTTTACCACAGAGCTCAAGGCCAGACCATGGCACCAAGTGCCACGTCCAGTCCTGCCTTGAACAGCTCCAGGGACGGCGACTCCACCACCTCCCCGGGCAGCCCATTCCAGTGTCCAATGACTCTCTCAGGGAAGAACTTTCTCCTCACCTCCAGCCTAAATTTCCCCTGGCACAGCCTGAGGCTGTGTCCTCTCGTTCTGGTGCTGGCCACCTGAGAGAAGAGAGCAACCTCCTCCTGGCCACAACCACCCCTCAGGTAGTTGCAGACAGCAATAAGGTCTCCCCTGAGCCTCCTCTTCTCCAGGCTAACCAATCCCAGCTCCCTCAGCCTCTCCTCGTAGGGCTGTGCTCAAGGCCTCTCCCCAGCCTCGTTGCCCTTCTCTGGACATGCTCAAGCATCTCAATGTCCCTCCTAAACTGGGGGGCCCAGAACTGAACACAGCACTCAAGGTGTGGTCTAACCAGTGCAGAGTACAGGGGCAGAGTGACCTCCCTGCTCCTGCTGGCCACACCATTCCTGATGCAGGCCAGGATGCCACTGGCTCTCTTGGCCACCTGGGCACACTGCTGGCTCATGTTCAGGTGGGTATCAATCAGCACCCCCAGATCCCTCTCTGTCTGGCTGCTCTCAGCCACTCCGACCCCAGCCTGTATCTCTGCATGGGGTTGCTGTGGCCAAAGTGCAGCACCCTGCACTTGGAGCTATTGAAGCCATCCCCTTGGACTCTGCCCATCTGTCCAGGCGGTCAAGGTCCTGCTGCAGAGCCCTTCTGCCCTCCAACCCAGCCACATCTGCCCCCAGCTTAGTGTCATCTGCACACTTGCTGATGACTGACTCCATCTTCACATACTTACTGCAGGTAGAAAAGGTTTCTTAATTCCTGCTTCCCTCTCTTCACAAGGTGAGAATAGAGACAGGGGAAAAAGAACTTTTAGGGTGACAGAACAATTGAGGTCAGTCTCCACTTCTGACTGAAATTTACCTTCTTCTAACTGACAACAATAAATATCAGCACCCTTCCAAGCTGTAGTTTCTCTTTAGTCTTCCCCTGTCCCCACAGGCTCACAGGATGTTAGGGGTTGGAAGGGACCCAAGGAGATCATCGAGTCCAACCTCCCTGCCAGAGCAGGACAATGCTATCTAACACAGATCACACAGGAACACATCCAGACAGGCCTGGAAAGGCTCCAGAGAAGGAGACCCTGTTGCAGAAAACCTGCTAGCCTGCTGTGGGTACGTGGTCAAGGCCCCCACAGATCAGTGCAATCAAAGGCGATGCCACATCGACTCCAGACGATTCAATGTGAATTATGCCAGAGATGCTTATTGATCATTTCAGCTCTCATTATATAGCCTCAGAGCATAGAGCACACATTAGCATAATTAAGCAAGGACAACCCACTCCATCTGCATAAACCACGCCTTGTTTTCTCATTAACGAGGTGTCTGTTCTCTATCCTTTCTGAGATAAGCTACCCAGCAGCTGCTGGGAACCAAGGTCAGCATCTGCCTGTTATTATCCTTCTTCACTTTGCATTCCCACAGGACCCCACAACCTCTCTGGAGAGCCTGTTCCAGTGCTCTGGCACCCTTCCAGTCAAGAAGTTCCCCCTTGTGTTGAGGCAGAACCTCTTTGGCTGTGACTTACACTCATTGCTCCTGACTTGTCAGGGATTTTTGTCGGCACATGAGAAATGTTTCAACTGGAGCTGTGAGGTGGAAGGCAGCGACTGAAGGAGATGGATGTAGAGGCTTGAAATGTTGGTCAATTTGTGCTTCTTTGTAGAGCTCTGAAGGCAATTAAGTCTTAAAGAAGAAAGCCAATATTGCCTCTGCAGAAGCACACAGTCTCAGGTTTCTCCTACACAGGGGATTTGTTTGTATGGCTTTACAAAGGCAAACAAACAAAAACCCAAACACAGAAACAAAAAGAACCAGCCAAACAAAAAACCAAACCCACCAACAAAATCCAAACCAACTCCTCCCCCCCCAAAAAAAAGAAAAGAGGAATGACTCAACAAACATTGGATCAGAAATTGACATCTTTGCCTTCTAAATTCAAGGCAGGATGAGCTGCAAAGATGATTCTCCTTTCCACTTTCAGTATTTCACACAGCCCACAGTGTGATCAGAATTACTTTCCCTTCCAGTTTCACAGCTCTGATGTCTTTCAATTCAGAAATTAATTCCTAAACTCAGCAGCAATAAGACTCCCTCTAAAAAAGGTCAAATCCAGAGGTTTTCCTTGCCTTGTGGATTCTTTGATGTTTGAATAATAATTCAGTCTGAGATGATTTATTTGTTTGCAGAGGTTTTATCATCAGTGATTCAGTGGCTATTTTGCTCTTCCTGCTGCTGCAGATAGGATCATAGAACTGTTTTGCTTGGAAAGACCTCTAAGATCACTGAGTCCAAGCATTCACTCAATACCACTATGCACACTAAACCATGACCCCAAGAGCCAAGTCCACACATTTCCTGAACCCCTCCAAGGATGATGACTCCACAACCTCCATGGAAGCCTGTTCCCAAGCCTGACCACTCTTGCAGCAAAGACATTTTTCCTAATATCACAGAACCACAGAATTCCTTAGATTGGCAAAGCCCTTCAAGCTCCTCCAGTCCAATCATCAGTTTCAAACTGACAAGTCCTTGACTAAACCAAATCCCTCAGCACAACATCTCTTCACTGTGAATCATTATGATTGGAAAGGACCACCAGCATCATCCAGTCCAACCTTCATCCCAGCAGCCTTCATCACCAGACCATAGCCTCAAGCACCACAGCCACTCTCCTTTGAAACACCTCCAGGGATGGTGACTCCACCACCTCCTTGGGCAGCCTGCTCCAGTGCCTGACCACCTGCCCAGCAAAGAACTTCCTCCCAACAGCCAACCTAAACCTTCCCTGACGCAACTTGAGGCCATTTTCTCTTGTCCTATCATTAGTAACTGGGGAGAAGAGACCAGCTCCAGCCTCACTACAACCTGCTTTTAGGTAGTTGTAGAGGGCAATAAGGTCACCTCTCAGCCTCCTCTTCTCCAGACTAAACACCCCCAGCCCCCTCAGCCACTCCTCATAGATCATGTTTGCCAGACCTCTCACCAACTGATATCCAACCCAAATTTCCCCAGGTACAATTTCAGGCCATTTCCTCTCCTCAGCTGCCACTAGAAAGAAGAAACTAACTCCTACCTCAATCTAATATTCTGCTTGAGAGAATCCAGCATAGAGCCACAAAGGGAATGGAGTATTAAGGGACTGAGGAGCTGGGACTGTGCTGCTTGGAGAAGAGGAGCCTGAGAGGTGACCCCATCAATGGTTATAAAGATGTAAAGGTGAGTGCCAGGAGGCTGCAGCAAGGCTCTGCTGGGTGATGACAGGACAAGTGACAATGGTGGAAGCTGAGACATAGCAAGTTTCATGTAAACATGAGGAGGAATTTTTTCCCTGTGAGTGTGACAGAGCACTGGAACAGGCTGCCCAGGGGAGTTGTGGAGTCTCCCTCTCTGGAGATATTAAAAATCTGCCTGGATGTGTTCCTGTGTGACCTGCTCTGGGTGATGCTACTCTGGCAGGGGTGTTGGACTAGATGAGTTTTGAGGTCCCTTTCAGCCCTTGACATTCTATGATTGCATATGAAAGAGTTCTCTGTGCTGTCTCTCCAGTCACAGGCTGATCATCATTGCCAAAACCATCTTTTCTACTAATAAAGCCACAGTGTGGTGAAACTGTCACATTTATAGTCTTACCAGAAATAATAATCCCTGAAGACCTCAGCTACTAAAAGGAGAATAAAACAATGATCCTCAAGAGGCCTTCAGCAGCTGAGCCTACCTGAAAAGTGTCACTGCCCACGGTGGGGAGGTCAGAGCAGATGATCTTTAAGGTCCCTTCCAACCTAGTGTCATGGTCTAGTTGACTGGACAGGGATGGGTGCTAGGTTGGACTGGAGGAGCTTGGAGATCTCTTCCAACCTGCTTGATTCTATGATTCTGTGATGATCATATGAAGATGGCTGAGGCTGTGAAACTCAGCTTTAGAGCCTTTATTTTTGAGCCTTTATTTTTCTCATTGCTGTTTCTCTCAGACATCTTGTGCTGAAGAAAACATAAATTGCTCAACAGCAAAGTGAAATTAAGGAGAATTTCTAACTCCTGAAAGATTAAAGTGTGCTCAATCACAAGAACATTTGCTAGGAAGCCTGCTTTGCTCATGTCTTTTGCATCCTTCCACCCACAGAAGCAACTGTAAAAGTTGGATTTTTCTATTAGTCTGGGAAAAGAAAAATGACAACCCCCAAACTGTTAGCCTTTGGAGATCAGGTAGGTGTGCATAACTTTCCCCATCTCTTTTTTATGGTGCATTTCTCTGGTGTCATCTCTTCAAATGTACCAATATGACTAAATGCAAAGAGCCTCGAGGAGGTCTGCAAATGGTTCTCAGTGGGAAATAGGAGATCTATGATCTCTAGAGAAGATTGGTGAGGGGATGAAAGAGTTTTGTTTCTTCTACTAAATAGCCCCAGTTGTATATAGAATCATAGGATAGTTTAGGTTGGAAGGGACATCAAAGATCAGCCAGTTCCAACCCCCTGCCATAGGCAGGGACACCTCCCACTAGAACAGATAACTCAAGGCCTCATCCAACCTGGCCTTGAACACCTCCAGGGAGGTTGTGGAGCACAGAAGCACAGAATGTGATCCTTGACCACATTCTGTGGTTTTGTGCTCCACAACCTCCCTGGGCAACCTGTGCCAGTGTCTCACCGCCTTCACTGCAAACAACTTCTTCCTAACATCCAGTTTCAATCTCTCCTCTGCCAGTTCAAACCCATTCCTCCTTGTCCTGTCATCACAACACCTTGTTAATAGTCCCTCCCCAGCCCTCCTGTAGCTCCCTTCAGATACTGGAAGGCCACTCCAAGGTCTTCTGGAAGCCTTCTCTTCTGCAGGCTGCAGAGCCCCAACTCTCTCAGCCTGTCCTCATAGCAGAGCTGCTGCAGCCCTCTGAGTGTCTTCATGGCCTCCTCTGAACTGGTTCCAACAGTTCCATGTCCTCCTTCTTGTGTTGGGGGCTTCAGAACTGCACTTAGTACTCCAGGTGGGGGCTGAAGACCAAAGAGAGGAGTGTGGCTCCTCTCCCAGATAACCTGCTCCTGTGGGCTAGCAGGTGATGCTGCATCCTGCATACGGCTGAGTCAGCACTGACACTGGGGTCACATCATTATCTTTCCACCACGAAGGTCTTTGCACCTGCATTCTGATGCACTCCCCTGTACTGTCTGTGTTATTTCCTAACACAGCAGCAGGTAGCTCTCAGGAAAAAAAAAAAAAACACATCTATGCATTTCCCACAAAGCATAGAGAGAGAAAGGGATGGAGCTTTAGGGGCTGCCTACAGACTAGCTCAGGTTTCTTTTAAGTGTCTGGTGCAGAAATTCCAAGCATGTTGTTATGGTTGCTTGGCAAACTGTGCTTTATATCCTGCTAGGATATTTATCAAATGACAGGCATACTTGAGAGAATCATAGCACTACAGGAAGGGGACAGAGTGGCTGAGAGCAGCCAGGCAGAGAGGGACCTGGAGGTGCTGGTAGAGAGTAGCTGAAGAGGAGGCAGCAGTGCCAATGGCATCCTGGGCTGGCTCAGGAGCAGTGTGGGCAGCAGGACAAGGGAGTTTCTTCTGCCCCTGTGCTCAGCACTGCTCAGGACACATCTTGAGTGCTGTGTCCAGTTCTGGGCTCCTGAATTCAAGAGAGAGGTTGAGATACTGGAACATGTCCAGAGCAGGGCAGCAAGGCTGGGGAGGGGCTTGGAGCACAGCCCTGTGAGGGGAGGCTGAGGGAGCTGGGGGTGTGCAGCCTGCAGCAGAGGAGGCTCAGGGCAGAGCTCATTGCTGTCTACAACTACCTGAAGGGAGGCTGTAGCCAGGTGGGGTTGGGCTCTGCTGCCAGGCACCCAGCAACAGAACAAGGGGACACAGTGTGAAGTTGTGCCAGGGTAGGTCTAGGCTGGATGTTAGGAGGAAGTTGTTGTCAGAGAGAGTGATTGGCACTGGAATGGGCTGCCCAGGGAGGTGATGGAGTCTCTGTGCCTGGAGGTGTTGAAGCCAAGCCTGGCTGAGGCACTTAGTACCATGATCTGGCTTGCTAGGACTGGGTGCTAAGTTGGGCTGGATGAGCTTGGAGTCTTCCTCTCTGGAGATATTGAAGACCTGCCTGAGTGTGTTCCTGTGTGATCTGCTCTGAGTGATCCTGCTCTGGCAGGGGGCTGGACCAGATGATCTTTTGATGCCACTTCAAGCCCCTGACATTCTCTGGTTCTATGATTAGCTGAAAGTGGAGGAGTGTAATCCAGAAGTTGGAAAACCTGACTTCCCAGGGAAACCTGCAAAACCACGAGATGTTTTCCATGAGGAAAACAGACAGAGGAAGGACACAATGACAAGCTTCACATATGCAAAGAGTTGCTTGTAGTTCTCTCCGTCCATGGAGTAATGCAGCACAGCAAAAGAAGACAAGGAGAGAACGAGGAAGGAGTGAAATGTTCTCAAGCCTCTTGTGTCTCTCCATGTCTCATTAGGAAGGACTGGGAGAGGAGAGGGTGATGAAGGGTTGCCTAGGCAAGCTGGATGCATATGGTTGTGTGGGATACCTCCCAGTACTGAAGGGTATTACAAGAGCTGGTGACTGTGAGGCTGCTGTTTGCCATCTACAGACTGGTGTCCTACCAGCTTTTCCCGCTTGCAGGTGCGATGAGATCTTCACCATCTCACAACCTGACAATCAAAGCTGGGGCACAATTATTGCTGTCCATTAAGTTGTCTGACACCTCACTTGTTAAAACCCTGAAGAATTTCACCACTTAGACTCCTTTAATTACTTTAAGTTGACATGATGCCATTTCTGAATATTAACGTGGTGCCACTAATGAATATGCTGCCACTTAAAGAGTGTTTGCATGACAGTGGAGTTTGCAGCACATTTATTACCAGAGCAGTGTGGCTTGGATTTTCATTTAGTTATTTATTTTTGCATTCTGGAAGTAATTTCTTGACCTTTTCTGCTTCACAGCTGAGGGTCAAGAGTAGCCACGTTCTCCTGTTCTCTCATCTTTCTTTCTGAGTTGCCCAAAGATGAGTCAGCCTCGTCTGGAGGTGTACCTGAAGCAGTAGAGGAGAGGCAGAGTGTATTAGGACTCTGCTGATTTGCCTCTTGGGCTGCCCAGCCAAAGCACACTCACAACTTCTCAGCTTGGAGAACAGCCAAAATAAATCTGTGACTACACTTACCCAGCTGATACACACAAGGGAGAGATGCTTTAGACTCTCACAGCGTTCCAACATTTATTCCTTTTCAGGAGCATCATTGTCAAACCCCTTTCCTCTTCCAGTGTGGGAAGCCTTCATCTTTGTACATCAGCATTGCCAAAGGCACTAGGAACCAGCAGCCATTTTGGATGAGGACAATCCTTTCTGTTTCACTGGGAGAAACCCCATCTGCATCAGCTTCTCAGGAAACTCACTTTCAGCTCTGTGTTTTTGTTGCTAGTTCCAAAGGCTACCCCTGTGCCTGCTGTATGTGTCTGTTCCGAGCAGAGGCAGGTAGGGTAAGGAGGGGGAAGCTGCTAAGAGCAGCTCTGTGGAAAGAGACCTGGGAGTCTTCACAGTATCACAGTATCATCAAGGTTGGAAGAGACCTCACAGATCATCAAGTCCAACCCTTTAGCACAGAGCTCAAGGCCAGACCATGGCACCAAGTGCCACGTCCAGTCCTGCCTTGAACAGCTCCAGGGACGGCGACTCCACCACCTCCCCGGGCAGCCCATTCCAGTGTCCAATGACTCTCTCAGGGAAGAACTTTCTCCTCACCTCCAGCCTAAATCTCCCCTGGCACAGCCTGAGGCTGTGTCCTCTCGTTCTGGTGCTGGCCACCTGAGAGAAGAGAGCAACCTCCTCCTGGCCACAACCTCCCCTCAGGTAGTTGCAGACAGCAATAAGGTCTGCCCTGAGCCTCCTCTTCTCCAGGCTAACCAATCCCAGCTCCCTCAGCCTCTCCTCGTAGGGCTGTGCTCAAGGCCTCTCCCCAGCCTCGTTGCCCTTTTCTGGACACGTTCAAGCATCTCAATGTCCCTCCTAAACTGGGGGGCCCAGAACTGAACACAGCACTCAAGGTGTGGTCTAACCAGTGCAGAGTACAGGGGCAGAATGACCTCCCTGCTCCTGCTGACCACACCATTCCTGATGCAGGCCAGGATGCCACTGGCTCTCTTGGCCACCTGGGCACACTGCTGGCTCATGTTCAGGTGGGTATCAATCAGCACCCCCAGATCCCTTTCTGTTTGGCTGCTCTCCAGCCACTCCGACCCCAGCCTTGCTCAAAGGATCTCAGGATCACAGGATGCTAAGGGTTGGAAGAGACCTCCATAGATCATTGAGTCCTGCAGAGGAGGGCAGGGAACTGGGAGGAAGCCCAACATAGACACTTCAGCTGCGTGGGCTCCTGTGCCACCTGAAGGAGAAGGGAAAAAGTACTTTATGGTGTCCTGGAGAGTCATTCCTTTTAATAAATGTTCTGCTGAAGGTCAGGATCCAGATGAATTCCTGACTCATAGCCTGAGGTTATGATATGATTTCACAGGGCATTGGAAAGCAGAAGTGGAGTTGATTGTTTTGCTCCACTGTCCATAGTCAGGGCTTAATATTTAGAATTAAGTTTTAACAATTCTTATCTATACATATTCAGTACTGCCAAGCACTGTTGTGATTACATTACATATGCTGGTCTGGGGCAGAAAAACCCAGTGGGCTTGGCCAAAGGAATTTTGATCAGAACCACTTCTCGTGGAAGGTTCTGGTTTGGCAAGAATTTGACACTCTCAAAAAAGGCAAATCAAGGCTCTGTAGGAAACAACAGAATCAATTATGTGCCAAAATGATTTTCCAAGTGCAAGTTTAAATTCATGACAGCAAATGTTTTAAATCAATCCATTGGGTGAAACTGTTGGGTGGGTTGTTTACATGGAGGTGGATTGAACTAAATTGTATTGTGTATTCTGGGCTCCTCCATGAGAGATGCTGAGGTGCTGGAAGGTCTCCAGAGAAGGGCAGCAAGGCTGAGGAGGGGCCTGGAGCACAGCCCTGTGAGGAGAGGCTGAGGGAGCTGGGGGTGTGCAGCCTGCAGCAGAGGAGGCTCAGGGCAGACCTCATTGCTGTCTACAACTATCTGCAGGGAGGGTGTAGCCAGGTGGGGTTGGGCTCTGCTGCCAGGCAAGCAGCAACAGAACAAGGGGACACAGTCTCAGGTTGTGCTAGGGGAGGTCTAAGCTGAATGTTAGGAGGAAGTTATTGGCAGAGAGAGTGATTGGCATTGGAATGGGCTGCCCAGGGAGGTGGTGGAGTTGCCATCCCTGGAGGTGTTGAAGCAAAGCCTGAGGCACTTAGTGCCATGGTCTGGTTGGTTGTTTAGGGCTGGGTGCTAGGTTGGGCTGGATGATCTTGGAGATCTCTTCCAACGTGTCTGATTCTATGAGTCTATGATTCTAAATATTTTAGAGAGCTCCCATTTTTTTTCTGTGTTGGTCTGGGGTGTGAAGAGAGTACCAAATCTTGGCCTTTTCCTTCATGGTGATTAAATTGTTTCCCTTACAATTTTAATTTCTAACAGTGGAAGAATGTGTTTTACTATAGATTTCAGATTTACACTGTCAACCTTAACTCAGTTTTATTGTAAGGTTTTATAGCTAATTTATTAACTGCCACAAATACATTAAGACTTAAAAGGGGACCATATTGTAAGCCAACCACTGATCTAGACAAATTGAGGCTTAAATCCTCTCTCTGCCTCCCTTCTCCCCTTCACCTTGCAGCACTTCATTAAATGAAATGATTACCATTGATCACATGCAGGTGGAGCAGCAAGTGGCAAGATTTGCAAAGGCCATAATTTCATGTGGTGGCTTACTTCATAGTCTCAATGACACCACTAAAACCTTGTGTCTTCTGCACAGACAAAGCTTTACCTCTGTCATCAAGTCGCCCTTGTGTCTGAAGCAGTCTGCTACCACTCTTTGTTAGTGCAACCATTAATGAGTCATCACTGGAGAGGTTTAGGTGATTTTTGTAGTTACTTTGGCTGTATGCCAAGAGTTGTCTGGAAGATAAAGGCTCTGGCTCAGCAGAAGGAGTGGAAAATAGGTTAAATGTGCTCCTGGTGGGTTACATTACTGGGGACATGTACTTCAGCTATTTTATTTGTTTTAATTAGCTTTCCTGTGGGCTGATTATTTCCTGTCCAGGTAACTTCCTGCAATGAAGTTGTGATAGGACAAGAGGTTGGATGACAATGTCATTTTCCTGGAGGGCCTGATGAAGAGAGGAATCATCACCACATGTGCTCTGCTCTCATGAGAACCCACCTGGAGTACTGCATTCGATTCTAGTGCCTCCAGCACAAGAGTGACATGAAACTGCTGGAGCAGGTCCAGAGGAAGACCACAATCATCAGCATTTCAGGGAACAGAATCAGAGAGAAGGCTCTGGGGAGACCTTAAAGCAGCTTTTCAGTACTTGAAGGGGGCCTGCAAGAAAGCTGGGGAGGGACTTTTTACAAGGGCTTGTAGTGGTAGGATGAGGGGGAATGGATTTAAGATGGAAGAGGGGAAATTGAAACTAGAGATTAGGAAGAAATTCTTTCCTGTGAGAGTGGTGAGACACTGGCACAGGTTGCCCAAGGAGGCTGTGGATGTTCCCTCCTTGGAGGTGTTCAAGGCCAGGTTGGTTGAGGCTTTGAGCAACCTGGGCTGGTGGAAGGCCCATGGCATGGGGGTCAGAACTAGAAGGTCCCTTCCAGTCCAAACCATTCTGTGACTCTATGATTCTATGTTTATCAAAGAGAATTGATAGAAAAGACACTGCAAATAAAGCTGTAAGGAAGCAAATGCTCCAACACTAAGCCAAGCTGACCAACTGCTGCTACATCCTTCCAGTGCACTCAGTCTTGGCAAAGCACAAAGTCTGTTCTGTTTGCCTGCCTGAGCTTTGCCTTGCTTTGCTTCACCTTCATTCAGGAGGTGAGATGATCAGATTGCCATGCCAGTGACTAACGCTGAAGGTGAAGCAGAGCTAAATGGTAACTTAATGTATTGAATTTATCTCTGCATCTCTTGGTCTCTCCATAGTCCTCATATGTCAAATACTGCACTTTTTGCAGTAGTTCTGTTTGAAATTATATTCCTCTGCCACTGGAACACTACCTGCTAAGTAGCCATCTCCATCCTGTGGTGTGACACTGAGCGTGGCATCTGTTCTTAAGCTGTGAACAGACACCAAGGACTAGGTTCTGCACTTAGAACAAAACAACCCCATGCAAGGCTGCAGCCTTGGGGCAGAGTGGCTGGAAAGTTTCCCAGCAGAAAAAGACCTGGAAGTGGTGCTTGGCAAGTGGATGAACAGCAGCCTGGCCTGGATCAGCAGCAGCGACCAGCAGGACCAGGGAGGTGATTTTCTCGCTGTGCTCAGCGCTGATGAGGACACACCTTGAGTGCTGAGTTCAGTTTTGGGGCCCTCTCTCTGAGAAGGACATTTTGGTGCTGGAGAGGGCCCAGAGAAGGGCAACAAAGCTGGTGAAGGGTCTGGAGAACAGGGCTGGTGGGGAGCAGATGAGGGAGTTGGGGTTGTTTTGTCTGGAGATAAAATAGTCTGAGGGGAGACCTCATCGATCACTGCAATGCTCTAAAAAGAGGCTGGAGTGAGGTGAGAGTTTGTCTCTTCTGCCTAGGAACAAGTGGTAGAATGAGAGGAAATGGCCTCAGGTTGCAGCAGGGCAGGTTTAAGGTTGGATGTTAGACAAAACTCCTCCCCTGAGTGGGTTCTTGAAGACTGGAGCAGGCTCCCTAGAGAGGTGGTCGAATCCCCATCCCTGTAGCTATTTAAAAGCTGTAGTGCTGAGAGCCACTCCTCACCAGAGCAGGCCTCCAGACCCTTTGTTGCCCTTCTCTGGACACACTCCAGCACCTCAATGTCCTTCCTGTAGTGAGAGCAGATGTGTAACACACAGCAGTTCTATGCTCAGTGTGGAATGTTGTTCATAGAATCTCAGAATGGTTTAGGTTGGAAGGGACATAAAAGATCATCCAGTTCCAACCCCCCCACTATAGGCAGGGACACCTCCCATTAGAACAGGTTGCTCAAACTCCCATCCAACCTGGCCTTGAACACCTCTGGGGAGGTTGTGGAGCACAGAAGCACAGAATGTGATTGAAGGTCAAACTCTGTGATTCTGTGCTCCACAACCTCCCTGGGCAACCTGTGCCAGTGTCTCACCCCCCTCACTGCAAACAACTTCTTCCTAACGTCCAGTTTCAATCTCCCCTCTGCCAGTTTAACCCATTCCTCCTTGTCTTGTCATTACAAGGCCTTGTCAGTAGTCCCTCCCCAGCCCTCGTGTAGCCCCTTTCAGATTCTGGAAGGCCACTCCAAGGTCTCCTCCAAGCCTTCTCTTCTCCAGGCTGCAGAGCCCCAACTCTCTCAGCCTGTCCTCATAGCAGAGCTGTTGCAGCCCTCTCAGCACCTTGGTGGCCTCCTCTTAGACTCATTCCAACACTTTCATGTCCTGCTTATGCTGGGGGCTCCAGCACTGCACCCAGGACTGCAGGTGGGGTGTGAGGAGAGCAGAGCCAAGGGGCAGAATCCCCTCCCATGCCCTGCTGCCCACACAAGCAAGGTGCTTCTCCCCCTTTCACTTGGCCATGGTGAAAATGACCAATCTGATCACTCCATGTCATCTATAGATGCATGTAGCTTACTGAGGAGAAAAAAAAAACCCCACATTTTACTTTGATCTGAAAGATAAGTGAGATACAGTTTGTCCTGATTCATTCCATGTCAGCAGAACACAACCAGGATTTTAGCTGGAGAATTTTTATTGTGAGCGGATCGAAAATGATGTACAGAACAGAAAGAAAACAGTTTCTGCTTTTTGGTTTGGGTTTTTATTTTTAGGCAGAGGCTGAAGAGGGAACACAGGCTGCTGGATAAAAAAAGCAGCTAGGGGAAAAGAAAGAAAAAAAAAAGAAAGAAGTCTCTTTTGATTTGTAAACTGAGCAGATTTAATCTGGAAATCACCAAGGGAAAATAAATGCAGTACATGATAGATGTCATTTTTATAGTGTCATTTTTTTTTTGTGACCAGAGTTACACTTTAGCAGTTCTGCTGACATGATAGATGTTCCAGAGGAGCCTTGTGCCTCACAGAATTTTAACTGCAAACCTTTTTACTTAACACATATCTCCTAAGGCAATAAGACACAGCACAATCAACACTAACATCATTTAAACCTGCATCAGCCAGAAGCTGCAGGTCTCTGTTAGTGGTGTCTGCTGCCCATTAATGCAATCCTGCATTGCTACACCACCTATTATTTTACCACTTGTTATTATACCACCTGTCTCTAGGTGGTATGAATGCAGTTTGTGTTACCTGGTAGGTGTAAAATGAAATTAGGTGCTCTTGGAAGTCTTTATTACCTGCATTTTATCGTTTCAAAATCATCCAAACTTGAGTGATTAGTCCCATATGGCAAAAGGGAACTAGCAAAGGCACCTAGAGGTTTGTAGGATGTGAGTTTGCTGCACTAAGGCCACTAGGATAATAGCAAAGATATTAGAATCATAGAATGCACTGGGTTGAAGGGGACCTTTTAAGGTCATCTAGTCCAACCCACCCTGCAGTAAGCAGGGACACTCTTAAACAGATGAGGCTGCTCAGAGCTCCATCAAGCCTGACCTTAAATGTCTCCAGGGATGGAGCTTCCACCACCCTCATAGTAAAGATGTTTTCTTATGTTTATGTGGAGCTTCCTGAGTTCTAGTTTGTGCCTGATGCCCCTTGTCCTGTTGCTGGGCACCACTCAGACGGGACTGACCCCATCCTCTTGACCCCCACCCTTTGGATATTGCTAGAACAGGTGGAAAGCCTAAGAAGTGATAATTTTTAGAGGAAGAGAGCAGCATGAGAAATGGGAGTAGGGAAGCAAAAGAACTGAGAAAGAGGAAAAGAGAAAGTGCAAAGCAAATACTGTCTCTAAATCCAGGAAAAAGTGGTAAAGGGAAAAAGCAGATATCCAGGGGAGTGAATAAGCCTTTAGTTATCCATAAGTGGTCCCATTACCAATTTAGAATTCATTACAAGCATTAGCATGGCAGCCATCAGCACCGTTTCTGGAACCTCCCTAAATGCTTTCTTTCATCCCTGTGAAAACCTCCAAAGCACAGCCATCCAGCCTGCCTGGCACCCTGCCCGCTGAGCCGCTCAGCTGCACAGCCCAGCCAGCCTGAGAACGCGCGGCCAGACCAGCGCCCGCTGCTCGGCCTGGGATGGGCACAGCTGGGGTGCAAGCGAGCCATGGGCAGGGAAGCTCATTTCAAGGGGAAAGGCATCTGAGGGTCCTAGTGGATGGGAGGTTCAGCATGAGCCAGCAATGTGGCTGGGAGGGCCAACGCCATTCTGGGCTGTATTAGAAGGGCTGGGGCCAGTAGGTCAAGAGGGGTTCTCCTACTCATCTACTCTGCCCTGGTGAGGCCACATAGAATCATAGAATCAACCAGGTTGGAAGAGACCTCCAAGATCATCCAGTCCAACCTAGCACCCAGCCCTAGCCAGTCAACCAGACCATGGCACTGAGTGCCTCATACAGTCTTTTCTTGAAGACCTCCAGGGATGGTGCCTCCACCACCTCCCTGGGCAGCCCATTCCAATGCCAATCACTCTCTCTGTGAAGAACTTCCTCCTAACATCCAGCCTATACCTACCCCGGCACAACTTGAGACTGTGTCCCCTTGTTTTATTGCTGGTTGCCTACTGTGTCTAGTTCTGGGCCCCTCAGTTCAAGATGAACATAGAACTGCTTGAGAGAGTCCATCTCAGAGCCAGAAAGATGATGAAGGAAGTGGAACATCTTCCTTATGAGGAGAACCTGAGGTGCTGAGGCTCTTCAGCTTAGAATCATAGAATTGATCAGGTTGGAAGAGACCTCCAAGATCATCCAGTCTGACCTAGCACCCAGCCCTGGCCAAGCAACCAGACCATGGCACTAAGTGCCCCAGCCAGGCTTGGCTTCAACACCTCCAAGGACAGAGACTCCACCACCTCCCTGGGCAGCCCATTCCAATGCCAATCACTCTCTCTGCCAACAACTCCCTGCTAACAACCAGCCTAGACCTTCCCTTGGAAAGGAGGAGACCTGTTCTGTTGCTCAAAACCTTCTAGCTTGCTGTGGGAAACGTGGTCAAGGCCTCACAGATCAGTGTGATCCAGGCGATGCCACAAGAACTCCAGACGATTCCATGTGAATTATGCCAGAGACCTTTAATGATCATTTCAACTCTCAACATATCCCCTCAGGGCACAAAGCACACGCCTACACATTAGCATAATCAGTCAAGGGCAACCCATTCCATCAGCACTAACCACGTCTTGCTTTCTCAGGAGGAGGAGTCTGTTCTCTATCCCTTCTGAGATAAGCTACCCAGCAGCTGGTGGGAACCAAGGTCAGCATCTGCCTGCTATTCTTCTTCACTCTGTTCCCACACTGCTCCAACATTTCCATGTCCTTGCTGTGTTGGGGGCACCAGAGCTGGACACAGTGCTGCAGCTGGGGTCTCAGCAGAGCAGGGCAGAGGGGCAGAATCCTCTCCCTGTGCTGCTGCTCACCCTTCCTTTGATGAAGCCCAGCACACGGCTGGCTTCTGGGCTGCCAGCGACCATTGCTGGCTCATGCTGAGTCGTTCATCAGCTGACACCCACACAGCCTTCTCCTCAAGGACTCTCCTTGGGAAGCATTTGTGCAGTCCTTCAGTAGCTGAGACACCACCATTTTGGCACTTGGTTCATCTGAGGCAGTGGGTGCCCACTGCAGATAACTATCTCCTTTTTGATCAAGTAAACACAGTATCACAGTATCACAGTATTATCAGGGTTGGAAGAGACCTCACAGATCATCAAGTCCAACCCTTTACCACAGAGCTCAAGGCCAGACCATGGCACCAAGTGCCACGTCCAGTCCTGCCTTGAACAGCTCCAGGGACGGCGACTCCACCACCTCCCCGGGCAGCCCATTCCAGTGTCCAATGACTCTCTCAGGGAAGAACTTTCTCCTCACCTCCAGCCTAAATCTCCCCTGGCACAGCTTGAGGCTGTGTCCTCTCATTCTGGTGCTGGCCACCTGAGAGAAGAGAGCAACCTCCTCCTGGCCACAACCACCCCTCAGGTAGTTGCAGACAGCAATAAGGTCTCCCCTGAGCCTCCTTTTCTCCAGGCTAACCAATCCCAGCTCCCTCAGCCTCTCCTCGTAGGGCTGTGCTCAAGGCCTCTCCCCAGCCTCGTTGCCCTTCTCTGGACACGCTCAAGCATCTCAATGTCCCTCCTGAACTGGGGGGCCCAGAACTGAACACAGCACTCAAGGTGTGGTCTAACCAGTGCAATGCCTGTGCTCGGGCAGCTCGGAGCTACAGACGCACTTACAGAGACAGCCCTACCCATACAGCATCCTTCATGGTGACCCTCAGAGCATCTTCAGGGAAACAATATTCTAACAGCATAATGTTTTCTGAGAAACATATTGTTTCCCTGGTGAAAAAAAAGGAGCAGACGAGCCGGGATGAGCTGGTGTTAGTCTGACGGTCTAGCAGGAAGAATTCTGTGCCGCATTTTGCAAGCCACATTAATCTCTGAGACAATTTTGGTGTAAGAACATATGGCATCCTAGCACCAAAGCCAAGTTCCAAGCTTTGTAGAATGGTGCTTTCCATCCGAGTGTGCTTGGTGGAAGTTACCCAGGGAGTAGTAGTGATATAAGAAGAGGAAAATAACCCTCAGTTGTAGGTTAGCTTTTAAAGGTACAAATAACTCTTTCTCTGGAGATCAGAGAATTGTCAAGCCATAGCAGTTGGAAGGGATCTCTAGAGAGCTTCACCTCACTAGAACCTCCTTTCAGGTTGTTGTAAAGCATGAGAAGGTCTGCCCTCAGTTTCCTCTTCTTCAGATTAAGGCCTCTCAGATGCTGCTCATAGATTTATTCTCTTGGCCCTTCACCTTCATGGAATCACAGAATCATAGAATCAAGCAGGCTGGAAGAGACCTCCAAGCTCATCCAGTCCAACCTAGCACGCAGGCCTATCCAGTCAACCAGACCATGGCACTAAGTGCCTCATCCAGGCTTTGCTTCAACACCTCCAGGGACAGTGACTCCACCACCTCCCTGGGCAGCCCATTCCAATGCCAATCACTCTCTCTGACAACAACTTCCTCCTAACATCCAGCCTAGACCTTGCCTGGCACAACTTGAGACTGTGTCCCCCTGTTCTGTTGCTGCTTGCCTGGCGGAAGAGCCTAACCCCACCTGTCTACAGCCTCCCTTCAGGTAGTTGCAGACAGCAATGAACTCTGCCCTGAGCCTCTTCTCCAGGCTAAACCAAAAAAGTACTGAGGAGCATTCATCATCTAAGATAGACAAATACCCTCTGCGGCTAACTCAAGCAGCAGACAGTATGAGCTGTGTAAACCATATGGAGATGTTTGCTGCCATCAATCCTGGACTTTGGCAGGTCTCTCCTGTGCAGAACAAGGGACAATGACTTTGGAGAAAATGAGGCTGCTCCTGGTAATGGAGAGGCTGGAAGGAGAGGCTCAACTGAGGAAGCGAAGGCTGAGAAGAGGAAAAAGAATTCTTTCCATGAGGGCTGATTCTTTGTGCTGACAGACAACCTGCCTGGCCTGCAGGCCTGGCTTCAAATAATGGCAGAAGGAACAAAAGCCTGCAGAGCCCCTGACTGTGGCCCAGCTGCTGGTACAGTGAGGATGTCCTGTGCCCTCAGACAAAGGATGCTGAATAAGGTTGGCCATAACCCAACAGTCTGTGCTTTGTGAAAGGTCTCAAGGTAGCTGAGATTGACTCAAGATGTCAGCAGAGATGAGATGGAGACTTTCTGACAGTTAACATGGGAAGAGTCTGATGAATCTATTAGCCAGGGAAACAAGCTGTTTGTATGGCACTGAGGATGTCATTCTGACTCTGTGAGAACATTTTAGCTATGTGTGAGGCTACAGAGCAGTGTTTCTCACCCCCTCCATCATGCAGCCATCAGCTCTGAGGTGGGGAGTTCTTGTGATGGACATGCTCAGCTCTACCTCTCCTCCAGCTAATCCAGTCAACCAGACCATGGCACTAAGTGCCTCATCCAGGCTTTGCTTCAACACCTACAGAGATGATGACTCCACCACCTCCCTGGGCAGCCCATTCCAATGCCAATCACTCTCTCTGACAACAACTTCCTCCTAACATCCAGCCTAGACCTTGCCAGGCACAACTTGAGACTGCATCCCCTTGTTCTGTTGCCTGGCGGAAGAGCCCAACCCCACCTGTCTACAGCCTCCCTTCAGGTAGTTGCAGACAGCAATGAGCTCTGCCCTGAGCTGGTTCCAATCATGGAACCAACCAGGTTGGAAGAGACCTCCAAGCTCATCCAGCCCAACCTATCCCCCAGTCCTATCCAGTCAACCAGACCATGGCACTAAGTGCCTCATCCAGTCTTTTCCTGAACATCTCATCAGTACAAGCCCAGCACTGCTGACTGCCCCCAGCACCACTGCTGTTTGCTTCTCCCATCAAAGGGTTTACCCAGGGAGGAATTTGCACCTGCCACATACAGAGTGGAGAAGAATCATAGAATCATAGAATCAACCAGGTTGGAAGAGACCTCCAAGATCATCCAGTCCAACCTAGCACCCAGCCCTATCCAATCAACTAGACCATGGCACTAAGTGCCTCATCCAGTCTTTTCTTGAAAACCCCCAGGGACAATGCCTCCACCACCTCCCTGGGCAGCCCATTCCAATGCCAATCACTCTCTCTGTGAAGAACTTCTTCCTAACATCCAGCCTATACCTACCCTGGCACAACAGAGCCTTACAGCAGGGGAGGAGGGAAACTGTCTGTCTTTCGCTCCTTTTCCACTGCTTTTCACTCCAAATCTCTGTGACTGAGCTCAGCTCCTTCTCCCCTCCCACCCCCCTCCTCAGGAATCCCATTATTTCACTTTGAGAATCTGGTCAGTCTGCTCA
Source organism: Pogoniulus pusillus (assembly GCF_015220805.1). Taxonomy (NCBI): domain Eukaryota; kingdom Metazoa; phylum Chordata; class Aves; order Piciformes; family Lybiidae; genus Pogoniulus; species Pogoniulus pusillus. Next base: position 4,917,881 of record NC_087297.1, read on the forward strand.
TCGTTAGGTTAAATCAGGATTCCCTGCGCTGTGCCTAATGCCTGGTGTGGGGAATTTAGTAATGACGCTGAAAATCCCTTCCAATTTCAGTTTAAATCCCTCTCCACAATTGAATTTCCCTTCCCTGACAGCGTTATTCCAGATTATTTTTAAACAATCAAATTTGCTGGGGACACGTTTGCCTTCATCAGGCTGAGCTTCACCCTCCTCTCCCCCCACCCTGGAGTCACTTGGAGCCCAGAGTACTCCTTGCCCCTGGGGAGAGTATCTCAAGGGCAAAAAAGCTGCCAAGTGACAGGAACAAAGCAGGGGGAAGTGCTCCTCATCCTCCTCTCCCACTCAGTCCCTGTGTGGTAGTTTGAGGGTAGCTTGAGTTCCCCTTAAAGACCCTGGAATGGGTTGCCCAGGGAGGTGGTTGAGGCCCCATGGCTGGAGGTGTTTAAGGTCAGGCTGTGTAAGGCTGCGTGCAGCCTGCTCTAGGGTAGGGTGTCCCTGGGCATGGCAGGGGGGTTGGAACCGGCTGATCCTTGTGGTCCCTTCCAACCCTCACTGATTCTATGCTCCTATGATTCTATGAAAACCATAGGGACAGAGACCCATCCCAGGGGGATGGACCTGCTCATCCCAGGTTACTGTGATATTGTTATTGTATGCCCTTTCCAGTATCACAGCTCATGGCCCAAACTGGGACACCCTAATAAAAGAACCCCCCAAAACCTAGTAAAGCCTATTTTAGGCATCCTGCTTCTCCTGCCCTTGTGCCATTACCTCAGCAAAGCAGTGTGAGCTGCCAGCTGTATCTTTTATACCTCCAGTCACACTTTGCAGAGGAGCAATTTGCTGCTGTTTTGGATGCCAACTCCTCTCTCTTCCTCCCTCCTTTTCTTCATGTTGCTTCCCAAGATCCGGACTGAGAGTAGGGAGAACTGTGCATGAGAGGCTGAGGAGGGCAGGCAGGGCACAGGGGGAGCAACAGAGATCCCTTCTATTACTTCTGTCGTTTTCTCACTTCCTCACTAATTCCCTGATAATTAGAAAGGTTCTCACTGAGCTTATCCCTGTCTCTTGGTTTAAATGCAAACTATTTGTTATATCCAGCCTGTTATATCCTGCTGGCTACCGCTCTGAATAAGAGCATTTTTGCTCCCATCCCCAAGGCTTTTCAGCTGCAGAGCCTTTTGGGCAGCCACCTCCCTCTTCCCAGCGTAGCTCTGACAGAGGATGGATTCTGGGAATGCACAGAGTGCCTCTGTAGGGCTGCAGCACCAGTGCTGCATCCTAGCTCCCTTAATGCTGTCCCTACTGGCCTGCAGCCAACTTTAGCCCTTGCTGAACACAAGAAAAATCCGAGTGTTTTTTGGCAGAAATACAAACCACTTGGAGCACTTTGGCGTATGGATGTGAAGTGTTTTACAAGCATCCTTAGAAGCCCAGCACAGCTCTTTGTGTCATAAATTTCTGTAGTGTGGACAAGCCTTGAGAAAATATCTAGGAGAGGAATGGGAAGCAACCAACAGTGTAATTACTGCTTTGGGGGAGGGGGAAAAAAAAGGCGACCAGAAGTGGAAGGGAGAAGAGAGGCTTCTTGATAAGGCAAAATTGTAATGGTGCAGCATGGCCAAGGACTGGAAATGAGAAAAAAGCTCAGCACATTTTCATTTTAAGGGCTCTGGGTTTATTTACTTGGTTTTCCTTTGTTTTGTTTTGTTATTGGGTTTTTGGTTTGTTTTCTTTGTTTGCTTGGTTTTGCTTTTCCTTACTGATGACAAAAGCTCAAAATCAAGGATGATTTCATTTCACCACCCAGAGGCTGAGTCGCCATCCCTGGAGGTGTTCAAGAAAAGACTGGATGAGACACTTAGTGCCATGGTTTAGTTGACTGGATAGGGCTGGGGGATAGGGTGGGCTGGATGAGCTTGGAGGTCTCTTCCAACCTGGTTGATTCTATGATTCTATGAAGGTTTGCATTTCCTAGAAGCCAAGTGTTCCCAAATTTCCTGCTGGAATCATAGAATGGTTTAGGTTGAAAGGGACCTCAAGGATCACCCAGTTCCAATCCCATGCTATAGGCAGGGACACCTCCCACTAGAACAGGTTGCTCAAGGCCTCATTCAAGCTGGTCCTGAACACCTCCAGGGAGATTGTGGAGCACAGAATCACCCAAAGTGATCTTTGATCACATTCTGCTCTTCTGTGCTCCACAACCTCCCTGGGCAACCTGTGCCAGTGTCTCACCACCCTCACTGTAAAGAACCCTTTCCTAACATCCAGTTTCAAACTCCCCTCTGCCACTTTAAACCCATTGCCTCTTGCCCTGTCATTACAAGACCTTGTCAACAGTCCCTCCCCAGCCTTCCTATAGGTCCCCTTCAGATACTGGAGTTGTTTACTTTACAGAGTGCTTTGCTTTATAGAGTGCTCTGCTCTTTATGCTACTGCTTTTACTTTACTCTTACTTCCACAATACACGATCCTCCAATCCCTCTCTAATTGGCAGGGTGACAATAAGAGGTTTCTGCAGAGGCTCTATCCTATTTCTGTCTGCACACAGTCTCTGCATCATTGCATTCTTCAGCATGCTAATGGTGAGGCTTGTATTTTCTGCATGAATTTCCACGTTTCTGTTTCTCAGCTGATGCCTTAGATGCAGACCACAATTTAATTCCATTTCACCAGGAGTGATGACAAATGTCCTTTGGTGAAACTGAACGATGGTATCAGAATATACTCTGTGTGCAGTGCTCTCCTGGGTACATCAACAACTGATTTTTCTTAGCCACTTAGAGGAGGAAAAGGAAGAAAAAATTCTGCATTAGGAAAATCTCAAAAGAAAATGACTCCACTGGTCCTGCACCTGGGTGGGTGCAATCCTGAGCACAACTCCAGGCTGGGTGGGGAATGGCTGAGAGCAGCCCTGAGGAACAGGACCTGGGGGTCTGGGCTGATGAAAAGCTCCACAGGAGCCTGCGGTGTGAGTGCAGCCCAGACACAACCCTGTGCTGGGTGCAGCAAGAGCAGTGTGGGCACAGGGCAAGGGAGGGGATTCTGCCCCTTGGCTCTGCTCTCCTCAGACCACACCTGCAGTCCTGTGTGCAATGCTGGAGCCCCCAACACAAGCAGGACATGGAAGTGCTGGAGTGAGTCCAGAGGACGCCACCAAGATGCTGAGAGGGCTGCAGCAGCTCTGCTGTGAGCACAGGCTGAGAGAGTTGGGGCTGTGCAGCCTGGAGAAGAGAAGGCTTGGAGGAGACCTTGGAGTGGCCTTCCAGTATCTGAAGTGGGCTACAGGAGGGCTGGGGAGGGACTATTGACAAGGTCTTGTAATGACAGGAGGAGGAGGAGGAATGGGTCTAAACTTGAAGAGATGGGATTTAATCTGGATGTTAGGAAGAAGTTCTTTATGGTGAGGATGGTGAGACACTTGCACAGGTCGAGGGTGGTGAGACACTGGCACAGGTTGAGGATGGTGAGACAATGGCACAGGTTGCCCAGGGAGGTTGTGGAGCACAGAATCACTCAATGTCACAAAGATCACATTCTGTGATTCTGTGCTCCACAACCTTCCTGGAGGTGTTCAAGGCCATGTTGGATGAGGCCTTGATTGACCTGTTCTAGTGAGAGGTGTCTCTGCCTATGGCAGGGGATTGGAACTGGATGATCCTTGAGGTCTCTTCCAACCTAAACCATTCTATGATTCTATTAAATTCTCATCTCACTTTCACCATTATGAAATTAAGGAGAGGGGGGAAAAAAGGATATATCATCCTTTTTTATCACTTGAAGACTCACTGGCTTTAGTTAAGTTTCAGTAGCTGTGTAAGGGGGACACTTTGTAAAGCTCCTTGAAGATTAGTGGGTGCTCCTGACAATAAACCAGCAATAGAACAGCCTCAGTTAACAGGTTTTATCTTGGCAAGGAACTTCTTTCCATCTGCCTTAAGGAGCTTGAGAGTAAAATAAACAGAAGCTGTCAAGGGCTTGGGAGGTGTGGGCATCACTTCTGAGTGGTGATAGTGCAGTTGCACAGAGCTGAGGAGGCTCAGAAATAAGGTTTCTGGTTAGCTTGTGTTCCTCTGCTGCATTTAGGCCACACCAAATGTCTTGCCTCTAACTGACTCAGCATTGATTTTCAAGCCAAACTAAAAGCAGGTGGTCAGGCAGCTTTGTGTCTATTGCTTCTCATATAGGATGTACCCTCAAATATGGGCTAGAGAGCTCTCAGAGATGTTCTAGAAGGCTGTGGAAGGACTGTTTAGAAGGGGTTGTAGTGATAGGATGAGAGGCAATGGTTTGAAACTGGAGCAGGGTAGGTTTAGGTTGGACATCAGGAGGAAGTTCTGCACAATGAGAGTGGTGTAATACTGCAGCAGGTTGCCCAGAGATGTGGTTGAGACCCTATCCCTGGAGACATTCAAGGTCAAACTTAAGGGGGCCATGAGCAACCTGATCTAATTGGGGATGTCTGTGCTCTGCAGGGAGTTGGACAAGATGACATTTGAGGGTTTCTTCCAGCCCAGTGGATTCTGTGGCTCTACCTCCAGTAAGCCTCTGGAAAGTACATGTGCTGTCACAGTTCTTGCATTGTAAACCTTGCTCTCTGTGATGGTTTGGGTGTTACCCCCCCTACACTTAAGAAAATCACCCAGCCTAGACTCAGCTGGCTGGAAATTAAAGAATGAAGCTTTATATTCACAGTTCAGCACAAGATACAAACAGACATTTACAATACACAGCTATAGACAGAAACAGACAAGTTAAAAAGTGACACAGAAGCACAACAGCCCTCCCAGAAACCTGAGTCCCCAGCAGGGGCTCCCAACCACCCTTCCACTTCTCCCACCCCTCTACCTTACCCCAGACTTTGCCTTATGTGCAAGGTGAGTTTGGAGAATAAGCCAGAGGGGTTAGGAAGCAGAAGGATTAGACAGAGAGCTAGGGAGACAAGGCAGGCAGCCAGAAGCCAGAGAGCAACTCTGTTATCTATGTTTGTGTTCTTGTTTTTATCCATCTCAGCAAGCCTATGAGTGCAGCAGACATCACCATTGGTTCCTTTTCACAGCCTAACATCTAATGCTTCTCACTCAAATATCCCATCTAGGCTCAAACTAGCACACTCTCCCTGGGTGCTGTTCTTCTGCTAGTGTGCAGGGATACAGGTTTTGTGGTGAGCCAGCTCCCTGCTTATCCCCTCTTGATACCTCTGCTGGGGAGAGGACAGATCCATCCTTGTGCAAGGCTCCACAGCAATTTACTACTTTCCTGTGTCTTGCAAAGGAAATCTCCTTGTCTGCTGTAAGAAACTGTGCATCTATGGTTGGAAAGCCATCCTGTGATGGTAATGGTTTGTTGGATGAAACTATGGGAGGGGAGAGAAACTGGATGAGAAACAAGTGTTCAGCAACAGTGGGCACTGGATTCATGCATGGTTGCAGTAGGAAAGGCTTTGCAGAAGGTATGGAGCTTTCTCTGAACAAAAGTGACATTCTCCTGGATGGCTGCCAATGAATCTTCAGAAGCAGAGAAGGAAAAATGTTGGACTTCTGAAACTAAGAACAACCTCATAGAGGCTGGAAAGGAATCTGCATGGACGATCTCAGCCTAGGAAGAAGTAGGACAGTGCAGGGAGGGGGCAGAGATGCACTGACTGAGCCTCTTGTCTTCCTCTTCTCCTCCTCATGACTCCTTGTTAATTCTGAGTTGCTCTAGAGCCTGCTTCTCCCAAGGCCACCAGCAAGCTGCTCCTGGGGACACTGCTTATCTGCAGCCAGAAAAAGCTGGACTATGTTGCTCATTTTACCAGCACAGCATATTCAGACAACAACCTATTAAAGAGAACTTGCACAGGCACAAGATCCTCTGGATCTGAAGGACTGTCAGCCTTCAAGGGGACAGTGAAAGCTCCTGAGGAGGGAAATAGCTTCAGCTGACACTCCTAGTACCAGCTGATGATCATGCATGGCATTAATTGTAACAATGATTGAAAACACACTGCTAGAAATCTATGCAAGGTGCAGGGAAATTTTTAGGGCAGTAACTAATAACAAACCTTAAGGCTGTTCTCTTTGGTTATTCCCAACCTTTCCCTGTGGAATTCATTGATATATCTAAACACAGGAGCACTGCAGTGTAGGATACAGACTGCAGCTGGTAATGAGACCAAAGAAAAAGGTGGTTTTGATTGCTTCACCTTCAACAAGTAGCACAGGAAACATTGAGGCAAATAGGGGCATCCCTCCATGTGGTGAACAGCCAAATATCAAACACCACCTAAAGATTAAAAGTAATTGCCATATATGCTCAGTCTTTGTGTTTTGCTATAGACTGAGAAGAAGGCAATTTAATCAATTTGTTATACTGCTGGTGATATGCATGCCTCAGAGGTTGGGTGTTTAGAAAAGGAGGAAAGGGAGAAAAAGGAAAAAGAGGGAAAAATCACAGGAAAAAAAAGGAAGGTAATAAAGTAACAGACTGGAGGTTAATATGATCACACAGTTAATAGTCAGAGTTAATAATCAGAGTTAATAATCACAGGGAGAGTGATTGGCATTGGAATGAGTTGCCCAGGGAGGTGGTGGAGTCACCGTTCCTGGAGGTGTTTAAAAGGAGAGTGGCTGTGGTGCTTGAGGCCATGGTCTAGTGATGAAGGCTACTGGGATGAAGGTTGGACTGATGATGCTGTTGGTCCTTTCCAACCATAGCGATTCATAGTGATGAGATGTTGTGCTGAGGGATCTGGTTTAGTCAAGGACTTGTCAGTGTGAAACTAATGATTGGACTCGATGTGTTTGAAGGTCTTTTCCAAGTTCTTACCAGGGAGAGTGATTGGCATTGGAATGGGCTGCCCAGAGAGGTGGTGGAGTTGCCATCCCTGGAGCCTGGATGGGGCACTTAGTGCCACGGTCTGGTTGATTGGACAGGGCTGGGTGCTAGGTTGGCTTGGACGAGCTTGGAGGTCTCTTCCAACCTGGTTGATTCTATGATTCTGTGATCATGAGGTTTGGCCTGACAAGTAGGCAGGAGTCCTTTTCGCTACACAGCATCAACATGTGTCATTTCTGCCTCCTGCAAAAGCTTTTCTATAGACAATTTGGTTTATTTTCTCATGGGGATCTGAATGAATGTTAGTTTGCTCTTAATATTTTTTGCTATTTCTGTGAACTTCCTTCATTCCTGATGCTCTCTTTCTTAATTCATAGATTTTTTTTCTAAATTCATAGAATAAATTTTAATTCATAGAATAAGACTGGTTTGAGTTGGAAGTGTCTTTGCAGATTACCTTTGTGACTTCATTCCTGATGCTCTGTTTTTTAATCCATAGAATTAAACAAGACTGGTTTGGTTTGGAAGGGTCCTTGCAGATTACCTTTGTTACTTCATTCCTGTTGCTCTCTTTTTTAATCTATAGAATTAAACAAGACTGGTTTAGGTTGGAAGGGTTCTTGCAGATTACCTTTGTGACTTCATTCCTGATGCTCTCTCCTTTTTCAATCCATAGAATTAAGCAAGACTGGTTTGGGTTGGAAGGGTCCTTGCAGATTACCTTTGTGACTTCGTTCCTGATGCTCTCTCCTTTTTCAATCCATAGAATTAAGCAAGACTGGTTTGGGTTGGAAGGGTCCTTGCAGATTACCTTTGTGACTTCATTCCTGATGCTCTGTTTTTTAATCCATAGAATTAAGCAAGACTGTTTTGGGTTGGAAGGGTTCTTGCAGATTACCTTTGTGACTTCATTCATGATGCTCTCTTTTTTTAATCAATATAATTTAACAAGACTGGTTTGGGTTGGAAGAGTCCTTGCAGATTACCTTTGTTACTTCATTCCTGATGCTCTCTCCTTTTTTGATCCATAGAATTAAACAAGCCTGGTTTGGTTTGAAAGAGTCCTTGCAGATTACCTTTGTGACTTCATTCCTGATGCTCTTTTTTTTAATTCATAGAATTAAACAAGGCTGGTTTGGGTTAGAAGGGACTTTGCAGATTACCTAGTTCCAGCCCCATCACAGGCAGGGACATCTTCTAGACCAGGTTGCTCAAGGTCCCATCCAATCTGACATTCAACACTTCCAAAATTGAAGCCTCCACAACTTCTCTAATGATTATAAACTAAATAACAAACTAATTATGCATGAAATAAAGTCAAATCATTAATATCCAGCAAGCCCTGTATAAACCCCCTGTTAGAGTAATAAATAAGGCTATGGGATCTGGTGCACAAAAACAAGTTAAAGACTTTAGTTTGCTCTGATAAAAATATGGCCAGCTACAAATTCACAGCCACAGCAAAAGGAAAACCGATGCTGAAAATTGGCACATTGAGATATTCTCACTGTTCAAGTCCAATTATCTCCTTGGTAACAAGATCTTTCATTCATTACATATTGTGTTGTCAGAATAAGCCATGTAATAGTGCTCCATCTAGATCTGCACTGCTCCTGCAAGCACAGAATATGGAAGCACAAATATACAACCTGCAAGCTAATTTCTTATGCTTGCTGGGAAATTAAAACATCCCTGTGAATCCACATCTGCCAGACCACAGGAATCTTCACTTTTCCTCTCTGACTTTTGCTTTTAGATACAAGCCACCAAAAGTTAAGAGGCTCTAAGTTATTTACCAGCTGGTAGAAGGAAAAACCCTCCACCTGGCCACGTTTTACAATCCACCTCTCACCAGCAGATTGCGATTTCACCCTGCCTATAACCTCATGCAGCTGAATATCTTTTATACATTTCATTGCTTTTATAAAAGTTCAGTGGGCTTCACCTGAAGGTGAGTGAAATATGCTGAGGTGATTCCCATTAACAGCTCAGGCTGGACTTGCAGTGGTTGCAGCTCTGTGTGCTGAAGCTGTGTCTTGGTGGTGTTGATTTTTGTGGGATTTTGTGACCGACTCCAACTTAAGTGTAATTAAGGTAATGGCTGCTGAGGGCTGAGAGTGGAAGAGGCCATTTGTTCAATAATTATCAGATCCAGTGTCAAGGAAACTGCTGTGTGTGAAAAAGAACGAGGCAGAGCTAGGCTATAAAAGCCTTGTGTATGCTGCTATCTGTTTTGGGCCAACATCCAAAAGCATTTCGTGATCTAAAACAGCACCCAGAGATTCCAGCTGGAACAGAATCCTGTTTCTCTTTATTGCACAAGCACATAGGAAGAGATTCTGCACATAGGTTCTGTCACCAAAGGCTTTCAAGTCTTGCTAAAAAAAAAAAGCAACAGAGTAAAGGGGCTTGGGATGGAAAGATGATGGCAACTGGGATTGGAATATGGGAAGAGTGGTCAGGCATTGGAACAGGCTACCCAGGAAGGTGGTGGAGTCCCCATCCCTGGAGGTGTTCAAGAAAGGTGTGAACATGGCAAATTGGAGCATGGTTTAATGGCCATGGTGGTGTTAGGTTGATGTTTGCACTCTATGGTCTTAAAGCTCTTTTCCAACCAAAACAGTTCTATGATTCTGTGGCTTGTAGATGTCTTTGTTATGACATGTCTTGTCATGAAAGCAGAGAAAGAGAAAACTAGAACATTCTCCCTTTGACTGGTCCCTTCTGGACATTCAGGGGATGTGAAATATCAAGGAATAATATCATACACTCCCAGTATAGTCAGAAACCAAGCCAGACATTCTGTAAGAATGATGGCCACAGCTCTCTGATGTAGGAGAGAGTATTACCAGTCCTAGCAGGAGCTATGTACCTTTTAGGTTAGAGCCTGCCAGCCTGCTCACATCCTGCTGCTAAGTTATTGGTATTAACTTGGCATGTTCTGTCAGTCATTACCCTCAACGTCAATCCTAAGCTTTTCTTGGTAGCAGCAGCAAGAAGAGCCTTAGGACAGACATGAAGTAAATAAGAAGCCTGCCCTCCTCTAACAAAATCCAGTCTCTGATAGAGTGGTGTGTGCTGCTGCTGCTGCTGCCTGTGGCACTCTGTGCCAGGATGGATGATCTGAAGGAGACTACCCAGTGTAGGCACAAAGTGGGCACAAACATACCAATGTTTAGGCTGATTAGGAAGACAATAATTTGGGCAGTGAGCCAAGGATGAGATACTAATGTTGTTGTGATTCACATGATGTCATACAATCATAGAATCACAGAATTGGTTTGGGTCAAAAAGGCCTCCAAAATCATTGAGTCCAACCAGCAGCACCATGGCCATTAAACCCTGTCCCAGAGTGCCATGTCCACACAGTGCTTGAACACCTCCAGAGATGGTGACTTGCTTGGATGGTAACACTCTATGCTGGGTTAGGAACTGGCTGGAGGGCCGGACCCAGAGAGTGGTGGTGCCTGGTGCCACATCCAGCTGGCAGCTGTCACTAGTGGTGTCCCTCAGGGATCAGTGCTGGGCCCCATCCTCTTTAACATCTTCATAGATGATCTGGATGAGGGCATGGAGTCAGTCATCAGCAAGGGTGCAGATGACACCAAGCTGGGAGCAGATGTGGCTGGGTTGGAGGGCAGAAGGGCTCTGCAGCAGGACCTTGACCGCCTGGACAGATGGGCAGAGTCCAAGGGGATGGCTTCAATAGCTCCAAGTGCAGGGTGCTGCACTTTGGCCACAGCAACCCCATGCAGAGATACAGGCTGGGGTCGGAGTGGCTGGAGAGCAGCCAGACAGAGAGGGATCTGGGGGTGCTGATTGATACCCACCTGAACATGAGCCAGCAGTGTGCCCAGGTGGCCAAGAGAGCCAGTGGCATCCTGGCCTGCATCAGGAATGGTGTGGTCAGCAGGAGCAGGGAGGTCATTCTGCCTCTGTACTCTGCACTGGTTAGACCACACCTTGAGTGCTGTGTTCAGTTCTGGGCCCCCCAGTTTAGGAGGGACATTGAGATGCTTGAGCGTGTCCAGAGAAGGCGACGAGGCTGGGGAGAGGCCTTGAGCACAGCCCTACGAGGAGAGGCTGAGGGAGCTGGGATTGGTTAGCCTGGAGAAGAGGAGGCTCAGGGCAGACCTCATTGCTGTCTGCAACTACCTGAGGGGAGGTTGTGGCCAGGAGGAGGTTGCTCTCTTCTCTCAGGTGGCCAGCACCAGAACAAGAGGACACAGCCTCAGGCTGCGCCAGGGGAGATTTAGGCTGGAGGTGAGGAGAAAGTTCTTCACTGAGAGAGTCATTGGACACTGGAATGGGCTGCCCGGGGAGGTGGTGGAGTCGCCGTCCCTGGAGCTGTTCAAGGCAGGACTGGACGTGGCACTTGGTGCCATGGTCTGGCCTTGAGCTCTGTGGTAAAGGGTTGGACTTGATGATCTGTGAGGTCTCTTCCAACCTTGCTGATACTGTGATACTGTGATACTGTGATACTGTGTGACTCCACCATCTCTCTGGGCAGCCTGTTCCAATCCCTGACCACTCTTTCAAGAAAGGAAATTTTCTTAACATGTAACCTAAGCCTCCCCTGGCACAATTTGATGCCATCTCCTTCCATTCTGTCAGCTGATACTAGGGAGAAGAGACCAACCCCCACCTCATTACGATGCACTTTCAGAGCATTGTGGAGTGCAAGGAGGTCTCCCCACAGCCTCCTGCTCTCCAGACGAAACAACCCCTACAGCTGCTCCTCACCAGCCCTGTTCTTCAGACCCTTCACCTGCATTGTTGCCTTCCTCTGGATTCACTCCAGCCCCTCAATGACCTCCTTGGAGTGAGGGGCCCAAAACTGAACCCAATACCAAATACTTGAATACCCCAGAGAAAGCAATTGTCCTCCCAAATCAGTGAAGTCAAAACTAGTGCAGCTGTGGTTCAAGAATGCTGATGGGATCTAAGTGCTGTTCACCTGTCAGTGAACTCATGTACATGTGATGATTTCATACAAAGCAGAGATATCTGTGGGGGCTCAACACACAGGCACTGCTTGCTTGAGCCCCGTTGCGTACAGTGCAGCCAACCCACATCTGGGTTTAGATTGCCAAGTTGCAGCCAGGGAAATTTAGGTTAGATATGAAAGAGATTTCTTTGCTGAAAGGCTTCTCAAACACTGGGACAGGCTTATCAGCAAGGTGATTGAAACCCTGTCCCTGGAGGGGTTCCAAAGATGCAGAGATGTGGTACTGAGGGACATGGTGGGCACCAGCCTTGTTAGAATGAGAGAATCATAGAATCAGAGAATCAAGCAGGTTAGAAGAGACCTCCAAGATCATCCAGTCCAAACTAGCACCCAGCCCTAGCCAATCAACCAGACCATGGCACTAAGTGCCTCATCCAGGCTTGGCTTCAACACCTCCAGTGACAGCAAATCCACCACCTCCCTGGGCAGCCCATTCCAATGCCAATCACTCTCTCTGCCAACGACTTCCTCCTAACATCCAGCCTAGACCTCCCCTGGCACAACTTGAGACTTTGTCCCCTTATTCTGTTGCTGCTTGCCTGGCAGAAGATCCCAACCCCACCTGGCTACGGCCTCCCTTCAGATAGCTGTAGAGAACAAATGGTTGGACTCTGTGACCTTAAAGGGCTTCTCCAACCCAAAGCATCCCATGGTTCTAAGCACATTTGTGTAGCTGTATTCATAAGCACTCAAAAACTTTCCTGGCCTGAAAGCTCTCCAGCTACACATTATATGTACATGTTGGCTGACAAACACACACTCTGGAGTGTGTTAATGGTTACTAAGGAATAGTTGCACTTTCCTTAGCCAGCTTCAGCTGGCACATTGCCTGAGCACAGAGATCTTCCCAACTGCAAGGAGTGCATTGATTCTGGGCCAGAAGGTTCATGAAGAAGAGATGTTATTTTGATATTGGGCTCTTCAGAGGAAAGCTGCCACAATCAGTGACCTGATCTTGGACTCTGCCAGTCTGGGTATTTCTGTTTTATCATCTGACAAAAAGGGAAAATCATCCACGAGCAGTGCTGCTTTCCTGCTAACTTTTCCATCAGTGCAATTTGCTACAGCTTTTTCCTAATGACATGAGGAGAGAAGAGTTTCTTACTTCAACATACAAGGGAATTATGTGCTTGTATCAGTGGGCAAAAATCTGAAGCCTAAGGAGCAGGTCTAGAGAGGTGTGGGAAAAGTCTTTCACAACTGGACACTGGAAGCAATTTCTCATGAAAAGGATTAGTTCTGTAATAAGGCAATGGGTGGGAGTTGAGGCATAGGAGGTTCCATGGGAACCTGAGGAGGAATATTTTTCACTGTGAGGGTGACAGAATGCTGGAAGAGGCTGCTCAGGGGGGTTGTGGAGTCTTCATCTCTGGAGATATTCAAGAAACCATCTGGAGGCATTCCAGTGTGGTCTGCTCTAGGTGATGCTGTTCTGGCAGGGGGGCTGGACCCGTCCAGCCCCTGACATTCTATGATTCTATGTCTTGTTTGCTTCTGTTTCAGTGTTATGTTTGCTGTCACATGGAGGAGAAGCATGAAATCATGGAATCATTATGTCTGGGAAAGAACTCTTAGATCATTGAGTCCAACCATCAACCCAGCACCACCATGACCGCTAAACCATCTCCTGAAGTGCCACGTCTATAAGTTTTTTGACCACCTGAAGGGATGGTGACTCCACCTCCTGCCCTGGGAAGCCTTTTCCAATGCCCTGCCATTCTTTCAGGAGAGAAATTTTTCTTCATGTTCAACCTAAACCTTTAACCAAGAATCACAGAATTAACCAGGTTGGAAAAGACCTTCCAGATCATCGAGTTCAACCTATCACCTAATACCTTCTAATTAACTAAACCATGGCACTGAGTGCCTCATTCAGTCTCCTTTTAAACACCTCCTCTTATCCTATCACTGGTTACTTGGGAGAAGAGACAGAACCCCACATCACTCCAACTTCCTTTCAGAGAGTTAAGAGACCAAAAAGGTTTTCCCTGAGCCTCCTCTTCTCCAGACTAAGCAACCCCAGTTCCCTCAGCTGCTCCTCACAGAGCCCCAGATCCATTCTCCAGACCCTTTGTTGCCCTTCTGTGGACTTGCTCCAGCAGGAAAGTGACCTCAGTGATCATTCAAATCCCCCTCCCCATGTAACAATAATCATCCAAAGGATGCCAAAAGGTGACCACTACCCGCTGGAGCCTCTGTTAGTTAAGAGCCTGCTGATTGTGAGAAGAGGCATGTTTTAATTCCTCAAGGCAACGATAACAGCGCTTAAATCGCCGCCGCACTTCTGAGCTTTGAGCTAGCTCCTGTCCTCTGTACCTCCAGATGTATTTTAGGATTACTGGTGTTGAATTTGGAAAGAACTTGAGGGTTTTAATCCAAATATTAATGTCAAAAGAGAATTACAGATATGCATACTACAGGGCACTTTCAGAAGATTCAGATACTGGAAGCTAAACAGAAATTAAAGTGCTTCCAAAAGGAATTTGCATAGGGAATAAGGATTTTCCCAGCCCTATCACAACTTTATGAAATCTGTTTGATCTGTGTATTTTTCAGGAGGACAGAGAGCCCTATGTCTGCATTTGGAAATAATTTAGAGAGCCATGTAGGGCACTATTAACTTTTCCCCTTGACTGGCTGAATTGATGTGGGATCTCAGTGGTTTGAAACCAGGGGTGAACCTTGTCTCCCATTATTAAACCATGGCAAAATCCTGATTCATAAAGATGCTGCATATCCACAGTGGGGTTTACCTCCCAGTGCTGCAAAATCTAGGCAGGTGGAAACTTCTGTCAGCTCAATACAGTTTATACAGGTAAGTTCTTCATTGGCCTAGTTAAACACTGATGATTCCTACTAAATGGTGAGATGCTGGCACAGGTTGTCCAGGGTGGTGGTGGAAGCCTCATCCTTGGAACTTTTTAAGGCCAGACTGGATGTGGCTCTGGGCAACCTGATCTAGTGTGAGGTGCCCCTGCCCATGGTATGGGAGTTGGAACCGAATGATCCTTGAGATGCCTCCCAACCCTGACAACTCCGTGAAATCAGAGGCATTAATAGAGTTGGTCCTGGTGGGACTAAGTTTATGCAGCGACTGGAGAGAAAGGAGGTTTTTCCCTCTGGTACTAAAGCTTCTTTCATTCCATGTGCTGTTACAAAATCATAGAACCATTTAGGTTGGAAAGGACCTTCAAGACCATCGAGATCAACCATTAACCCTACTTTATCAAGTCCAGCACTAAGCCATACCCCCACGCACCCCTTCTATGCGGCTTTTAAACACATCCAGGCATGGTACCCGAACTTCCTCGCTCAGCAGCCTCTTCCAGTGCCTGACAAACCTTTCAGTGAAGATTTTTCCCCCAAATGTCCATCCTCAACCTCCCTTGGTGCAGCTTGAAGCCATCCTCTCTTGTTTTGTTACGTGGGAGAAAGACCAACTTCCACCTCATGACAACCTCCTTTCAGGGAGCTGCGGAGAGCAAAACCATCTCCCTTCAGCCTCCCTTTCTCCACACTAAACACCCCCAGTTCCCTCAGCTGCTTCTCACCAGCCCTGCTCTCCAGACCCTTCACCAGCTTTGTTGCCTTCCTCTGCACCCACTCCAGAACCTCAATGACCATCTTGGAGTGAGTGCCACAAAACTGGACATAATACTCAGGTGTGGCCTCACCAGTGCTAAGTACAGAAGGACAATCACCTTCCTGGTCCTGCTGGCCACACTAATGCTTATCCAAGCCAGGAGGCTGTCAGCCTTCTTGGCCACCTGGGCACACACTGGCTCATCTTTAGCCAGGTGTCAATCAACACCCCCAGGTCTTTCTCTGCTGGGCAGTTTCCAGCCACTCTGCTGCAAGCCTGGAGCATGGCATGGGGTTGTAGTGTCCCAGGTGCAGGGCCCAGCACTTGCCCATGTTGAACCCTATACAACTGGCCTCAGCCCAGGGCCCTCTGCAGAGCAGGTGAACACTCCTCCCCATTTTGGTGTCATCTGCAAACTCACAGATGGAGCACTCAGACCCCTTGCCCAGGCTGAGGGGCTTTGCCAACCTGAATGCTGTGATTGTCTGATCCTTGACAAGTTAGAGGCATCATAAAAGACAGAGAATCACAGAATCAAGCAAGTTGGAAGAGACCTCCAAGATCATCCTGTCCAACCTAGCACCCAGCCCTGTCCAGTCAAGTAGACCATGTCACCAAGTGCCTCATCCAGTGTTCTCTTGAACACTTCCAGGGACGGTGCCTCCACCACCTCCCTGGGCAGCCCATTCCAATGCCAATCACTCTCTCTGTGAAGAACTTCCTCCCAACAGCCAGATTTGCTCAGGGGCACCTGCAGCAGGGTGGACACGAGGGTAAAAGAGCAGAGCCTCAGAGGAAATCTGGCTTCCTGAGTTCTGCTGCTGCTGGAATAACTGTTGCTGTTTCCATCATTATTTGCAGCCTCCCAGGGGCTGGAAAGCCAGTGCTCTTTAAGTTACAGCCTTTGGGATGACAAATGTGTTCTAAAAAAACCCCAAACCAGCCACAGTGAGAGATTGCATCCCCTGAAGCTGGAGCTATTTCTTGCAGCATTTCTTCTTCCCAGCTCATTATCTGTGTGCCTCATTGTCCCAGTGCTGTGTCTCCCATAGAGAGTTAAAAAAGCGATAAACAAATAGATCTCAATTTAGCAGCAGATCCTTCTGGGAGAAGATTTGTAGAGCTGGAATTTTTTCATCTACCAAATTTCCTGGCCATGTTGTATCTGAATGTTGTTTTTTTCTGATATGAAAGTCTTCTGGTATCAGCTTGACAGGAAGCAGTGCATACCCCACTACTGTGAGGTACCAAGGGTCTGAAAGGAGAGCTGAACAACCTGGCTTAGTAGGGCGTGCAGGCAGAGTTGGTTCAGCCCTCAAGCCAAGGCTCAAACAGACCCCAAACTAATTTGTGTCTGGCTGAATGTTGTCTTTGAATCTTATTTGTTCCAGGGTTCCCTGGAGAAAGAAGATAGCAGTGAATTTTGAGCTGCCTTTTATGTAGGGAAGCCCCCATAACTCATGAGATTTGAAAAGAGCATCTGGTGAAAGCCCAGCAAGGGGTTGAAAAGGATACATAAAAGACAGAAATAGGGCCCAAGTTCCTCTGAAGTGTTTATCCTGTCTGCTGAAATGTCTCTGTGGCTGTTTCTCTGAGCCATGCCATGATAATAACAATATTCTGCTCTATTACAAGAGTGGTTGGTGAGGGAAGAGAAAAACGTAAGGTAGTTCCCTTTGCTCCAAGGCACCCTCAGTGAGTAACACAGAGGAGCCTTCACATTCAATTCCAGCTATCTTCAATAAAAGGATTGTTTATTTGCCACAGGGTAGAAAACCAAAGGTGAACCAAAGAAGAAATAATCAAGGAATGGAAGTTAAGCAGACTGCAAGCACAATAGGCCAGATTACTTCAGGGGTACCTTTGACCCAGCTAAATATATTATCACCAAAGTAGCACTCAAGCTGGGCGTGAAAGCTGACATCCTAAACCTCATTCAGTGACTAAAGTTAGGCACTTAAATCTGGATTGTGAGGGCTTAAAAAAAAGATCTTTCACAAGGTGGGCACATTTCTGCAGTTCTTACCAGTGTGAGCAGTACCTGAGGGGAATTAGGGTTTGTAGCTTTACTATTCAAGCTCTCTGCTGGAGACAAGGGCAAATGGGAGTCCAGCACCTGGCGAGGAATAACCTCCTGCACCTCAACAGGGGAGAGGTTGACCTGCTGGAAAACAGCTGTGCTGAAGATCTGGGAGTGCTGGTGGACAACAACTTCACTGAGTGCCAGAACAGATCATGAGGGCCCCTTCCCCCTCTGCTGTGCCCTAGTGATGCCACACTGGGAGTATTAAGTCCAGTTCTGGGCTCCCCAATTCAAACTGGACAGGAAGCTACTGGAGAGAGTCCAACAGTGGGCCAAAGATGCTGAGGGGCCTGGGGCATCTCTGTGAGGAGGAAGAACAGAGACCTGGGACTGTGTAGCCTGGAGAAGAGCAGCCTGAGAGGGGGTCTGATCAATGCTCAGCAAGAGCAAAAGGCTGGGGGGAAAGAGGATGGGGCTGGGCTCTTTCCAGTGGCAGCCAGTGAGAGCACAAGCTGCAAACCAGAACACAGGAAGTGTCACTTGATCTTGCAGAAAGATCTTTCCTCTAAGGGTGCCATGGAGCAGGCTGTCCAGAAAGGTGGTAGAGTCTCTGTGCCTGGAGACTTTCAAAACCTGCCTGGGGCTGGGGACTGAGTGGCTGGAGAGCAGCCAGGAGGAAAGGGACCTGGGGGTACTGATAGATAGTAGGCTGAAGATGAGCCAACAATGTGCCCAGGTGGCCAAGAGAGCCAATGGCATCCTGGCCTGCATCAGGAGCAGTGTGGCCAGTAGGACAAGGGAGGTTCTTCTTCCCCTGTACTCAGCACTGCTTAGGCCACACCTTGAGTACTGTGTCCAGTTCTGGGCCCCTCAATTCAAGAAAGATGTTGAGGTGCTGGAAGGTGTCCAGAGAAGGGCAACAAAGCTGGTGAGGGGCCTGGAACACAAATCCTATGAGGAGAGGCTGAGGGAGCTGGGGGGGTGCAGCTTGGAGAAGAGGAGGCTCAGGGCAGAGCTCATTGCTGTCTGCAGCTACCTGAAGGGAGGCTGTAGCCAGGTGGGGTTAGTCTCTTCTCCCAGGCAACCAGCAATAGAACAAGGGGACACAGTCTCAAGTTGTGGCAGGGTAGGTCTAGGCTGGATGTGAGGAGGAAGTTGTTGTCAGAGAGAGTGATTGGCATTGGAATGGGCTGCCCAGGGAGGTGGTGGAGTTGTTGTCCCTGAAGGTATTCAAGAAAAGAATGGATGAGGCACTTAGTGCCATGGTGTAGCTGGTTGGACAGGGCTGGACTAGGTGATCTTGGTTGGATAGGTTGGACTGGATGATCTTGGCTGGATAGGTTGGATAAGAGATCTTGGAAGTCTCTTCCCGCCTGGTTGATTCTATGATTCTATGACTTCCAGTCCAGTTCCACTGCATCATTTGGTCCTCCAGGAAAATCCTCCATTAGGATGTTTTCCTCTCAGCACATCTTAGGCTACAATATCCCACCACTATGACAATAGCTCTCTTCCCAGGTCAGGTGAAGTGTTGTGCAGCATGACTGCCACACTGCTGAATTTTACCACTCGAACTTCTCTTTACAACATAACTGAGATCAGCAGTGCAGGGTAGTGGCTGTCACACATGGTGTGTGCCATGAGTTTTTAAGTTTCAGCACAAAAACCACCACCCCAAAAATCAATCTAGCTGCATGAGCTGTGTGAGCAGCAATTCCCTCCCCCACCTCTGCCATATGTTCTGAATTAACTGCTGCGTTCACATGAGCAAAAGGGAGCTGGAAATAGAAACTGGAGCTCAGATCCCCCTTAGGTGTAAACTAGTGTGGTTACAAGAGAAACCCAACCAGCCCTCAAGTGTAGCCTTGCTTTGAGTGAGGGGGTTGGGTCAGGTCGTGCTCAGAGCTCTCTTCCACCTTAAATTTTGCTCTGATTTGCTGTCTATAGTGTTGGGCACTGCTTACATTTAGCCTGTATTTAGGGCTAAACTCTAGCAGTTGCTCTGTCACCCAGTGACCCCTCCCTAGCAGAGACAGTGGAGCAGGAGAAGGAGAGAAGAGCCAGAGGCTGATAATGAAAATGGATTTAATGAAATAGCCAAACTGATGCCAATGTCAATACTAAGCATACCAAGCGATGCTGAGCCCAGCAGAGGTGCAGCAGTCACACTCAGCAGGAAGGCAGTCCTCCAGAGCAGGAGAATGAAGTGCCATGGTCTGGTTGATTGGATAGGGCTGGGTGATAGGTCAGACTGGATGATCTTGGAGGTCTCTTCCAACCTGGTTGATTCTATGAAGAGGAGCAGGGGCAGCAGGAGGCCTAGCAGGAAGCTCCCTTTGGCAAACTTCCCCTTTACACTGAGAGTGATGCTGATGGTCTGGGACA
This sequence comes from Pogoniulus pusillus, assembly GCF_015220805.1. Lineage (NCBI taxonomy): Eukaryota > Metazoa > Chordata > Aves > Piciformes > Lybiidae > Pogoniulus > Pogoniulus pusillus. The sequence goes on from NC_087297.1 coordinate 4,937,699, forward strand.
TACTTGTAGCCAACTGCAGTCAGCTGTCCTGCCTGACTCAGAGCTGCTCCTGCCCTGCAGCCCATGGATGGTCTGGGATCCTGTCCCAGCAAAGCCAGGCCAGGTACTATCAGCACTGTAAATCTTGAGCTCATGCACACACTGAATGTATTTTGATCTGCATAGGAAGGTGCTTAAGAAGATTCAGAACTGAACAAAGCTAGAAATGAATAGATTGAGACTGGATGTTAGGAAGAAGTTCTTCACCATGAGGGTGGTGAGGCCCTGGAATGGTTTGCCCAGGGAGCTGGTCAAAGTCCTATCCCTGGAGTTGTTTAAGGCCAGGCTGGATGAAGTTCTGGACAGACTGATCTAGTGTGAGGTGTCCCTGCCCATGGCAGGAGAGTTGGAACTGGCTGATCTTTGTGGTCCCTTCCAACCCTGACTGATGCTATGATTCTATAACCTGAGTTTTATAGGGACTTTATCTTTGTTTACTCTTTTTGGATTGTGACTTATGGAACATGTAGAAGACAACTCAGATATCCAGTACAAGGAAGTTGACTCAGTAGTGTCTCATGCAGCCATAAGTGGCTCAGCAGTGACTTCAAATGGAGCTATAGCAATGAAGGTTTCTTACTGTCATGAAATCTCCCTAACATTTCTTTTCATAGGTGTAAACATGATTACTGCTTCAGATAATTCCCTCATCAACATTAAAGAAATCATCCACATATATGAGTCCTTTCTCCCCCAGGCTTTCCAATAGGTATTCTTGGAGAGATCATCTTGGAGAGCTCATTTTTGCCTAGGTTTATAAGAAGGAATAGGAACAGGTGAGTGGATTTATGTGTAATGTGCATCTTCAGGGAGTTACATAAATGAAATCTAAATTCTCTCTATTTACTGTAAATCAGCCTTCAGATCTTTGAGGCCCTGTCCATATTCTGGCTGAGTTCAGTCAATCCATGTTAGGATCAAATTTAAAAACAGCTTCCAGCACAGTGACCAGCCACTGTGCAACCTAGCCAGCTGTGTTACAAAACAATTTCATTAGAGTTGTGGCTCCTGACTAGCATTTGAGAACTGCAGGATTCTCTTTCTGTGCCCTAGAAGGCAAAATGAAAGAGTAGTGAGACTGATGTCATTCCTGTATGGATGAGTGGACTAAAAGACATGAGTGAGCTGGGAAGTGGGAGTGGTGTTCTAGTTGTAGTCCATAGCAGATGCTGCAAAAGTTCCTAAGCCTGTATGAGGAGCAGTGTGGGCAGTAGGACAAGGGAGGTTATTCTGCCCCTGTGCTCAGCACTGCTCAGGACACACCTTCAGTGCTGTGTCCAGTTCTGGGCTCCTCAATTCAAGAGAGATGTTGAGCTGCTGGAAGGTGTCCAGAGAAGGGCAGCAAGGCTGGGGAGGGGCCTGGATCACAGCCCTGTGAGGAGAGGCTGAGGGAGCTGGGGGTGTGCAGCCTGCAGAAGAGGAGGCTCAGGGCAGACCTCGTTGCTGTCTGCAGCTGCCTGCAGGGAGGCTGTAGCCAGGTGGGGTTGGGCTCTGCTGCCAGGCAAGTAGCAACAGAACAAGGGGCACAGTCTCAAGCTGTGATAGGGGAGGCTGGATGTGAGGAGGAAGTTGTTGGCAGAGAGAGTGATTGACATTGGCTGTCCCTGGAGGTGTTGAAGCCAAGCCTGGCTGGGGCACTTAGTGCCATGGTCTGGTTGGTTGGGCAGGGCTGGGTGCTAGGTTGGGCTGGATGATCTTGGAGGTCTCTTCCAACCTGGCTGATTCTATGATTTTAAGCAGTGCTGGATCCAGCTGATGAGAAAACTAAATGCATGTTTTGCTTGTTGTGAGCACAACTTCCACCTTGGCTGTGCAGTCAAAGAAAATACGTTGAAGTCTTAAAGGCACAGGAACAGACCATCCCCAAGTCCTGCTGGATGAGCTGCTGAGGAAGGAGACCTGCTTGCTTGAATCATCTTTGGCTGAATAAGAGGAGGTTACTCCCTCCTTTCTTTGCTACTCACATTCCAAACCAGTAAGGGAACACAGGGGACTAGTAATACCTGGTCATTGTTCACCACAATGAGGTATGTGTGGCTCAGGTGCTGGCATTAGGAAGCATGCCAGTTCTGATCACATCCTTCTGGGGTGTTTTGAGGGACACTCTGCTGCCACTGTAAAGATCACCTGGCCTGTCTGAACATAAAGTCTGCAAGTGAGATCTCCCTTAGAAGAGGCTCCCTTCAGAAAATTCAGTCAGCTGTTTGAGCTGCTCAGTGGTTTAGCACACAGCACCAGGCATGTGCAGCCAGCAGGTCTAAGAGGCCGCTGCTTGCTCGGGGGATGGCAAAGAAAGTTGGAGGGAATCTGAAAAGATCAGCACTTCTGGCCCTTGTTCTAAAATGCCATAAACCTCCCTTATAATGAATACTAGAGATCTGTCCTGCCTTTCCAAGTTTTTACTGCCAAACCATACAAAATCAGAGGTACTACACCTACCACCAGCTGTCCTCTTGCACAATGTCCAGTCTGCCATCAACCATGCCCTGCTGCGGCATGGATGGAGGAACTGAAACTGCAGGCACAGCCCAACACGTGCAGTCATGTTTTCCTCTGCTTTCTGCTTCGTTGTGGAGATCAAACAGAGACTAGCTAATGTATTCTATTGTTAATTTGCCTTTGTCAGACATTGCTCCCTGAGCCTTGAGCTAGCAGGGTATATCTTCTGCTAATCCAGCCCTCTCGAGGCATTTTAGCAGCTAATCTGGTTGAATCGAATCATTCCTGCTTCAGAAGATTAATTTGGGCCCAATGTAATTTTTATTAGTCATGGGGTTCAGTCACCTACAAGTGCATGGATATAATTGCCCTTGAGCAGGTGGAATTGCTTGGTAGATCTGATTTGTAAATGCCTTGGGGGTAACCCTGCTTCAGCCTCACCTGTTCGCGCACCTCTAATCTTACCGTACCTACGTTCGCACCCTCTTAAATAGAGGTAGGCAAAATAAAACCTTCCCAGACAAAACTGGTGAGGGAATTTGCCTTCCTAATTGTGGGATTTCTCAAGTGAATTTCGTGCTTTAGAATGTGATGCTTATGGCACCCATGAAAGGATTAGTTTATGAAGGCCAGCGCTTAGAAACAGCCCAACAATCGTGCCTTATCCTCGGCATCACTTATCAGTCAATGGGAGTTTGTTCTCAGGAGGGCCAGAGCCAATGGGTAAACTCCTGTTTGCACTAGCTGAGGAGCTCTGTCTCAATGTTTGGATAAATTATCACTTTGTATCCCGTTGGAGGTAGAGTCGTGTGTGGAGCTCAGAGGAATCTTCAGCTCTCACTTGTGCGGCACTGGGTTGGCTCGCTCCTGCCTGTGCAATGCAGCGCACCCAGCTTCACGTGGAGATGTGCTGCCTCGTCTTGGCCTTCACCTTTCCTGCTCAGTGTGGCCAGTAGGATAAAGGGAGTTATTCTGCCCTGTGCTCAGCACTGCTCAGGACACACCTTCAGTGCTGTGTCCAGTTCTGGGCCCTTCCATTGAAGAAAGATCTCAAGGTGCTGGAAGGTGTCCAGAGAAGGGCAGCAAAGCTGGTGAGGGGCCTGGAGCACAGCCCTGTGAGAAGAGGCTGAGGGAGCTGGGGGTGTGCAGCCTGCAGAAGAGGAGGCTCAGGGCAGAGCTCATTGCTGTCTGGAGCTACCTGAAGGGAGGCTGTAGCCAGGTGGGGTTGGGCTCTTCTGCCAGGCAAGCAGCAACAGAACAAGGGGACACAGTCTGAAGTTGTGCTGGGGGAGGTCTAGGCTGGATGTTAGGAGGAAGTTGTTGTCAGAGAGAGGGATTGGCATTGGAATGGGCTGCCTAGGAAGGTGGTGCAGTTGCTGTCCCTGCAGGTGTTGAAGCCAAGCCTGGCTGGGGCACTTAGTGCCATGGTCTGGCTGATTGGCCAGGGCTGGGTGCTAGGTTGGGCTGGATGATCTTGGAGGTCTCTGCCAACCTGCTTGATTCTATGATTTTAAATGCCCTCCAGTTGCACCACTGAAGCCAGAGCATTCCTGAGAAATGCTTGGATCTTGTGGGATCTGGGCAACCTGGGACTTGGCAATGCCACGAAGATGATCTGAGGGCTGGAGGACCTCCCCTGTAAGGACAGGCTGGGAGATTTGGGTCTGTTCAGCCTGGAGAAGAGAAGGCTCCAGGGAAACCTTAGAGCAGCCTTCTGGTACGTGAAGTGGCCCACAGGAGAGCTGGGGAGGGAGTTGTTACGAAGGCTTGTTGTGGTAAGATGCAAGGGAATGCCCTGAAGCTTGAGCAGGGCAGATTTAGACTGGAGATTAGAAAGAAGCTGTTTGCAGTGAGGGTGGTGAGACACTGGCACAGGTTGCCCAGGGAGGTTGTGGATGCTCCCTCCCTGGAGGTGTTCATGGCCAGGTTGAATGAGTCCTTGAACAACCAGGACCAGTGGAATGTGTCCCTGCCCATGGCAGACGGATTTGAACTGGATGATCTCTAAGCTCCCAGCCAACCCAAACCATTTTATGACTGAGAATCTGTGAAAAATTGCCTCTAATGAGTGCCAGGAAGGATAAGGATTTTTCTCCTGTGGACAGGGGAAAGTGCCAGCCCACTTACTCCAGGTAATGGTACCAACAGCAGCCAGGGCTGGTTTGGAAATAACAACCCTGAAAAGTTCCTGGTACCACCCCATGCATCCAGCTGGTTTTTTAGGTGCTAGGGTTCTGCAGCTCGTGGTGGATGTTGTGCTCAAGATAGCTGTGCCTGTCTGGCATGACCTGAAGAACAGCTTAACAAGAGCAGTGCAAGAACAAAAGAAGGGAGAGCTGCACTACTGCTTCCAGCAGCATCCCCTCCTCACTGAGACCCCATGGAGATGCAGCAGGCCTTGGTGCCATTAATATGCCACTTAGCTGATGCTAAGAAGCATTTGGGAGAACTCTGACTGACTGGTTCATGCAGTTGCTAATGAGGATATCTCACTTACAGGGATGTGGCAGAGTAAAGAGGTTTATTTCTCAGTGTGCTATTGCCCCTGCCTAAAGATGAGAGTAATGAGCAAGCAAATGGGGGCCGTGAAGAGCTGCAAACCTCTGGCCTGCCTCAGCCCTAACAACATGAGGCAATTACTGATGGTCTGCTCTCTACCTAATCATGGTGTTGCAGGTGGATGTTTTTGCCTGGAGGTGAACCCTCAGGAGCAATAGCCAAGAGAGAACACAGCCAAGAGCCACTTGAGCTCACAAGAGATCTCTTGAGGCACCCAGGGGGACTCTCTGTGCAAATCACTACCCCCAGATCAAAGCAAGGAAGAATTGCTCAGTTTAGAACCACCAGAAGCATCAAGAGGTAGCTCTGACTGCCTCTGAGGGACAGAATCCTCACCCTTGCTACCCTTGGGACTTCTGGAGAGCAGCTCTACGAGGAGCGGCAGAGGGAGCTGGGGGTGTGCAGCCTGCAGCAGAGGAGGCTCAGGGCAGAGCTCATTGCTGTCTGCAGCTCCCTGAAGGGAGGCTGTAGCCAGGTGGGGTTGGGCTCTGCTGCCAGCGTCAGAACAAGAAGACACAGCCTCAAGCTGCAACAGAGGAAGCTCAGGCTGTTAGGAAGAAATCTTCACAGAGAGAGTAATTGGCATTGGAATGGGCTGCCCAGGGAGGTGGTGGAGTCCCCATCCCTGGAGGTGTTGAAGAGGAGGCTGGATGAGGCACTCAGTGCCATGGTTTAGTTGATTAGAAGGTGTTAGGGATAGGTTGGACTAGTTCAAAGGTCTTTTCCAACCTGCTTAATTCTGTGGTTCTGTGATGCTGGCTGATGTACCCCTCTTCCATTAGCCACCTACTCCTCTGTGGCTTCTCTGGAGGGAAATAGTCCTGCTTTTGTCAAAGCAGAGGAAAAGGAATCTATTTATCTGTTTGGGTGTTTTTCTGGCCTGTCTTTTTTTCCCTCTGACAACAGAGGAGGTTGGAATGTGTGAACAGGGATAATGTGGACAGATTGATCTGCACTAAATGAATGTTGTGACAGCTTCTGTGAGAAACCTGTTGGAAATGTCTTTGTTATTTTACAAGAGAACCTCAGCCACAAGATTTTACCAAGGATTCAGTGACTTGCTCTGTTATGGAGTCTGATAAACTTTGGTTTGCAAGATAGGTGCAGTCACTGTGAAGCCATGTGCAATAATGGTTTTTAGATTCATTCCCATCTTTGATACATTCCCATCAAGGGCAATTCTTAAAAGTACACTTAGAATCATAGACTCAACCAGGTTGGAAGAGACTTCCAAGCTCATCTAGGCCAACCTAGCACCCAGCCCTAGACAATCAACCAGACCATGGCACTAAGTGCCCCAGCCAGGCTTGGCTTCAACACCTGCAGGCACAGAGACTCCACCACCTCCCTGGGCAGCCCATTCCAATGCCAATCACTCTCTCTGCCAACAACTCCCTCCTTACATTCAGCCTTGACCTCCCCTGTCACAGCTTGAGGCTGTGTCCCCTTGTTCTGTTGCTGGCTGCCTGGCAGCAGAGCCCAACCCCACCTGGCTACAGCCTCCCTGCAGGTAGCTGCAGACAGCAATGAGCTCTGCCCTGAGCCTCCTCTGCTGCAGGCTGCACACCCCCAGCTCCCTCAGCCTCTCCTCACAGGGCTGTGCTCCAGGCCCCTCCCCAGCCTTGCTGCCCTTCTCTCAACACCTTCCAGCACCTCAACATCTCTCTTGAATGGAGGAGCCCAGAACTGGACACAGCATTCCAGGTGTGTCCTGAGCAGTGCTGAGCACAGGGGCAGAAGAACCTCCCTTGTCCTACTGGCCACACTGCTCCTGAGCCAGCCCAGGATGCCATTGGCTCTGCTGCCCACCTGGGCACTGCTGCCTCATCTTCAGCTCCTCTCTACCAGCACCACCAGGTCCTTTTCTTCCTGGCTGCTCTCAGCCACTCTGTCCCCAGCCTGTAGTGCTGCTTGGGGTTATTGTGGCCAAAGTGTAGAACCCTGCAATTAGCCTTGTTCAATCTCATCCCATTGGCCTCTGCCCACCCATCCAGCCTGTCAGGGTCCTTCTGCAAGGCTCTCCTACCCTCCAGCAGCTGCACACCTGCTCCTAGCTTGGTGTCAACTGCAAACCCATCAGTCCAGTTCATATGCAGTTTAAAATGGGCCGAGCTAACACTCAGTTTAATTGGAAGGAGTCCTGCATGCAAAAGCAAATCAAAGCCTTCCCACACCGCAGAGATCCATATGTTTAAAATGCTTCCTTTCTTTAGCATTCAGCCAAGAGTTGCTAGAACAAGGTCCCTGTGCTGTCCTGTTTGGAAAATAAACAAATTGACAAATCTGTTCTTTGTGCTGCAGCCACCAGTTCCTAGCTATAGTTTGTAAATGCAGAAACATCAAGCTGAATAATCTGCTTCTCTCAGGACTGCACATTAGGCAATCAAGGGGGTCCATTTGCAGGCAGGCACACTGGGCATTAGGCACACAACTATTAACAACAATAAGAATTGGGCATTTAATTCCCTTCATAGGGATGAAAACATATCTCTGCTGTTTAATGCAAGCCAGAGCAGTATTATAAGATAAACAGGGATCAATAGAAAAGGAGTTTTAAATTGAAAATGACTTTCCTCCACCACAGAATCAGCAATGCAGGCTGCTTCCCAGTAATAGGACCAGTCCACCTCTGCTCAGATGGGAGCAAAGTTAGCTGAGGAAGTAGTGGCAGTGTCATCTGTTTTAATGGGGCTTGTCCTCCAACAAAGCTGTTTCTGGATGCTCAGGAAGGCTCCAGTAACGCTATAAAAAATGAAAAGGAGTCCTGTTGAGTGCTCGAGCATCTCTGAGGAGAGGGGCATAGGGTGCTGGTGAATGAGAAGCTCAGTATGAGCCAGCAGTGTGCTCTGGAACTCCAGGGAGCCAACCAGATCTTGGACTGCAGGTGGTACATAAAAAACTCCTGATTCAAACTTAGAGAATTACAGAATCATTAAGGTTGGAAAAGACCTCTAATGGCATCAAGTCCAACTATCAACCTAGCATCACCATGGCTGTTAAACCATGTCCCCAAGTGCCAGGCCCACACATGTCTTGAACACCTCCAGGGATGGTGACTCCACCACCTCCCTGGGCAGCCTGTTCCAATTCCTGACCACTCTTGCAGCAGGGAGAATGTTCCTAAGCTCCAACCCAAACTTCCCCTGGTACAATTTCAGACTATTTCCTCTCCTTGATGCTGGGGAGAAGGCACCAACCCTCACCTCAGTCTAACCTCCTTTCAGGGAGTTGTAGAGCACAATGACAGAGATCATAGGATCATAGAATCAACCAGGTTGGATGAGACCTCCAAAATCATCCAGTCCAACCTAGCACCCAGCCCTATCCAGTCAACCAGACCATGGCACTAAGTGCCCCAGCCAGGCTTTGCTTCAACACCTCCAGGGACAGTGCCTCCACCACCTCCCTGGGCAGCCCATTCCAATGTCAATCACTCTCTCTGCCAAAAACTTCCTCCTAACACCCAGCCTAGACCTCCCCTGGCACAGATTGAGACTGTGTCCCCTTGTTCTGTTGCTGGTTGCCTGGCAGAATAGGCCACCCCCCCACCTGACTACAATGTCCCTACAGGGACATCTCCACTTGGCCTCCTTTTCTCCAGACTAAAAAACCCCAGCTCCCTCATTTGCTCCTCACCAGCCCTGTGCTCCTTTGCTTTTTCAGGTGGTAACCAATAAACCTGTTGTTTTCAGGACATCAGAGTCTTGGCCCTTGCTACGGTGTTATGCCACACACCCTTCTGGTCTGCCAATCCCTGTCCTCACTGATGGGAAGAAAAGGATCCCAGCAGGCTGATCGTGCTGTGGGGCTTGGCAGAGCGAGCCCAGGGAACAAACCCAGCTGAACAGGCACACAGGCTGCATTTGCTTTCAGCTTGTGTTCCAGCAGTCTGGCAAAGGCAGTGGCAGCCCAGATTTCTAAACATGAGCATTATTGAACCGCAGAAGCTATATTTAGCTCAATCTCTTCATGCCAAAATTATTAGACTTTGCTAGGAAAAAAAATAGATTACCAACTGGAAGCATATTAGCATTGCTTGTGTTACTGAGCATAACTCAGTTCTGGGCCCCCCAGTTTAGGAGGGACATTGAGATGCTTGAGCGTGTCCAGAGAAGGGCAACGAGGCTGGGGAGAGGCCTTGAGCACAGCCCTACGAGGAGAGGCTGAGGGAGCTGGGATTGGTTAGCCTGGAGAAGAGGAGGCTCAGGGCAGACCTTATTGCTGTCTGCAACTACCTGAGGGGTGGTTGTGGCCAGGAGGAGGTTGCTCTCTTCTCTCAGGTGGCCAGCACCAGAACAAGAGGACACAGCCTCAGGCTGTGCCAGGGGAGATTTAGGCTGGAGGTGAGGAGAAAGTTCTTCCCTGAGAGAGTCATTGGACACTGGAATGGGCTGCCCGGGGAGGTGGTGGAGTCGCCGTCCCTGGAGCTGTTCAAGGCAGGACTGGACGTGGCACTTGGTGCCATGGTCTGGCCTTGAGCTCTGTGGTGAAGGGTTGGACTGGATGATCTGTGAGGTCTCTTCCAACCCTGATACTACTGTGATACTGTAAATAACTGTGTTTTGATGCACTTCTACCTGATTCTGAAGGCTTGGTGTCTGCTGCTGACATTGTTAAGTGCTCAAGAAGCTTTGTCTGGAGGTTTTGCAAGTACTTTCTTTGTCAGGTAATCCTCAGTCTGGGTTAGATGGATATTTCTGTTAGGGGAATGCTCTTGGCCATGTTTTCCCCTGCCTCTGCTGCTTCTTTCTTGGTGCTAGTGCAAGTGCTGTGGTGAGTCATAGAATCATAGAATCATAGAATCAGCCAGGTTGGATGAGACCTCCAGGCTCACCCAGGCCAACCTAGCACCCAGCCCTGTCCAATCAACCAGACCATGGCACTAAGTGCCTCATCCAGGCTTGGCTTCAACATCTCCAGTGACAGCGACTCCACCACCTCCCTGGGCAGCCCATTCCAATGCCAATCACTCTCTCTGACAACAACTTCCTCCTAACATCCAGCCTAGACCTGCCCTGGGACAACTTGAGGCTGTGTCCCCTTCTTCTGTTGCTGCTTGCCTGGCAGAAGAGCCCAACCCCACCTGGCTACAGCCTCCCTGCAGGTAGTTGTAGACAGCAATGAGCTCTGCCCTGAGCCTCCTCTTCTGCAGGCTGCACACCCCCAGCTCCCTCAGCCTCTCCTCACAGGGCTGTGCTCCAGGCCTCTCCCCAGCCTTGCTGCCCTTCTCTGGACACCTTCCAGCACCTCAACATCTCTCTTGAATGGAGGAGCCCAGAACTGGACACAGCACTGAAGGTGTGGCCTGAGCAGTGCTGAGCACAGGGGCAGAAGAAGCTCCCTTGTCCTGCTGCCCACACTGCTGCTGGCCCAGGCAAGGAAGGAGAGTGCTCACCAAACTCATCTGGGAAAAACAGCACACAGGGAAAAAAAAAAAAGCAAAAGAAGCTGAGGGAAGTTTAGAGAATGCAAACATTTGGAAGCAGAAGCAAAATTATGCAATGGTACAGAACCAGTATAAGCATGTGGTGAAAATGTACTGTTCTTTTAGCAGGCATGGGTTTGTGAGCATGCTAGCTGGAGTTTCATTTACAGCAATGAGTTCTCATGCCTTGTCAGATACAAAGCTGTGGGTTTGTTGTAGATTAACTCATGACATTTTTAACTTTCCTGAAGCAAATTGGAAATGTAAGTTGGAGTAAAAACCCAGGCAATGTTTTTTTTTCTTCCTTTTTTCCCCCCTTTTTCTCCATGAAACCATAATTGATGAAAAAGGGTTTGATAAGTAAGAACGAAGTTATGGACCTTTCCTTGAGGATTAAACCTTATTCATAAAGAAACTTCATGCTAGGTAATTGGGGTTGTCATGCTTTATGATTCAGAAAGAGTGGGCAATGCTTGCAGCAGTGTGAAATGGAACTTGGGCTCAGCAACAAAATCTTTTCTTCCTGTACACCCGCAACAGCTCATTCCTGATGCCTCTAAGGAAGAAGCAACTTAAACTGGAGGAAAGAAAAAAAATCAGAAAGGCAGAGAGTTCTTATGCAAAGTACAGCAAATGATACCTGGCAGCACCTGCTTTTAATGTAGCAGCCAGTCTCCTGCAGTCCACAGAAAGATTTATAATCCTCCTGTTTCTGAACTTCTCTTTTCAAAGGAGAAATCCACCATAGGATCATAGGCTCAGAGAATCAACCAGGTTGGAAGAGACCTCCAAGATCACCCAGTCCAACCTAGCACCCAGCCCTATAGCTGGAATCAGTCAGGGTTGGAAGGGACCACAAGGATCAGCCAGTTCCAACCCCCCTGCCATGGCACAGGGACACCCTACCCTAGAGCAGGCTGCCCACAGCCTCAGCCAGCCTGGCCTCAAACACCTCCAGCCATGGGTCTCAACCACCTCCCTGGGCAACCCATTCCAGCCTCTCACCACTCTCAGGCTCAACAACTTCCTCCTCACCTCCAGCCTCACTCTCCCTACCTCCAGCTTTGCTCCATTCCCCCCAGTCCTGCCACTCCCTGACAGCCTAAAAAGTCCCTCCCCATCTTTTTTGTAGCCCCCTTCAGATACTGAAAAGCATAATTCAGACACATAAAGCAGCATTAAAGAATTCTCTGCTGAAGATGGTTATAAGAGGCCCTTTCACATTGTCACTTCTCTGTTCTGAGCTTCAAGAGAAGGTGATCAAATGTCTTGCTAGCCAAAATGTTTCTTTGGATATGCTTTTTGTTTGTTAAACTCAATTCAACAACTGAAAGCCTGGGTGAGCATTAAGTCACAATTCCACATGCTGACATCTGCTGATGAAGCCTTTCTATTCTGTTGTGGTCTAGGTTGTAAGAGGTCAAGCTGGGGTGTTGTGAGCTGAGGCTCACTGTATGTTCTATGAACAGAGAGGATAAAATACCCTGATATTAGTAACAATGTGTTTTCATAACAGCATATCTTTATCTGGCAATCTCAGCCTGTAGAATTCCCTGAGATAGAATAGCATCCAAGGTTAAGGCAAGCTGTGATGGTTTGGGTGTTACCTGCCCCCTCACACTGAAGAACAATCACCCAGACTAAACTCAGCTGATCTGGGAATTGAAGAATGAAGCTTTGTATTTACAGCTGAGCACAAGATGCAAGCAGATAGTTACAATCTATACAGCTAGAGACAGAAATAGACAACTTAAAAGTAATACAGAAACACAGCAGCCCTCCCAGAAGCCAGAGTCCCCAGCAGGGGCTCCCAACCACCCTTCCACTTCTCCCACCCTTCCACCCAACCCAATACTTTGCCTTATACTTGAGATGAGTTTGGAGAATTGGCCAGAGGGGTTAGGAAGCAGTATTAGTTAGACAGCAAGTTAGGGAGAGAGAAGTTCATGCAGCCCCAAAAGCCAGAGAGCAACTCTGTTATCTGTGTTTGTGTTCTTGTTTTTATCCATCTCAGCAAGCCTATGAGTACAGTAGATGTCACCATTGATTCCTTTGCACAGCCTAACATCTAATTCTTCTCACCAAAATATCCCAGCTAGGCTCAGACCAGCACACAAGGTTATCCCTTGTGCTGTGTCACCCTTCCTTGCTCTTGTGAGTGTGCAGTGCATTATTTCAAACCTGTAGTGTGAAATTCCCATCCCTTTGGAATCAGGGGAAGGTTTCTCAGAGAAAATACCCAGGCAGTAAAGGTGCTTCAGGGGATAAGCAAAACCCACTTAATTGTTTAGACATCAATTAAGGATCAATGACTTAATGCAGAAGCTACTCCTACTTCCCACAGCAGCATAAGAGAGGTGTTTCTGTTTCTATCAGAGGTGTCTGGCAAGGTGTATGGGGGACACAGAGCATAAAACGCAGATCCCGCTGAATTCAGATGTCTGCAGCTCCTTCCTGGCAATTCATCAACTGCTATGACATTGCTCAGAGGAATTAAGGAGCCCAGACTATTATCCTGAGCAGACACTTCTCTTAGAGACTGAAGAGCTGGTTGGTGTAAGATGGTTAATGTAACAAAACGAAGGGAGTTATGCTTCAGAGGTAAAGAACCGATCAGATTCCTTACACACCGTGAGCCTAAAAATGAATCTCTTTGCAACCCAAGCCTGCAAACCCTCCTGCCTAATTTTATAATTCCTCTAAATTAGACTAGCCACATGCTTAGTGCTAAGCTCAAATCTGTCTGCAGGATCTAGCATATGCTAAATCGTGTGTCTGGGTCCCTGCAACCTCTCCTGCGAGGCAAAAACCTGTGCCGTAGCCTCTGCTTCTCTGCCGACAATTGCAAGCAGAACACGACTGCGTCACTGAAATTGTCATGACCTGGGAACATCTTGCAAGAAATGGGCTTGCACAAAACCCAACCCCCTCAAAAAAAGACTTAAAAAAAGAAGAGGGGAAATTTATCTTTTCAGGGAGTATTTTACTCTTCTGCAGAGAGCAAAAGCTATAACGGAAATCACTTTGCTCACCGCAGAAACGGAGTCACCTTTGGATAACTACTTTTGGACGTTCCTTGTTTTAGCTGGAATTGACAGGCTGTGAAGAGTGGCTGCCTTTGCACGTGTTGAACCTCAGTGCTTCCACTTTGCTTTTGATTTAGTGAAAACACAAAATTAAGTGTGATTATTTCAGTAAGTACTCCATTTGGGAGGCAAGTGGGTTACAGAGTACTGAAGATAAGGGATTAAATTCAGGTCACACTTATGAAGGACTGTCCTGATTTCTTTCCAGGTAGCTGATTTCAGCATATCATATTAAGCAGTCAGATAATTTGCAACTTGAATTTCTACTCATGGCTTCTTGACTCAAGCAGGTTTGTTTTGCATGGATGCAGTCACAGAATCACAGAATAATAGGGGTTGGATGGGATCTCTGGAGATGATCCAGTCCAAAGCCCCTGCCATAGTAGAGTCACTTAGAGCAGGCTGTGCAGGATGGTGTCCAGGCAGCTTTTGAATAACTCCAGAGATGGAAGCTCCACCACCTCTCTGGGCAGCCTGCTCCTGTGTTCTGCCACCTTCAGAGTAGAGTTCCTCCTCGTGTTTAGATGGAACTTCCTATGTTCAAGTTTGTGTCCATTACCTCCTGTCCTGCCACTGGACACTACCAAAGAAAAGCCTGGCCCCATCCTCCTGACCCCCACCCTTGAAGTGTTCATAAGCACTGATAAGATCCCTCCTCAGCCTTCTCTACTCCAGACTAAAAATCCCCAAGTCCCTCAGCCTTTCTTGGTAAGAGAGATGTTCCAGTCCCCTCAGCATCTTTGTAGTTCTTTGGTGTATCCTCTCATGCAGTTCCCTGTCCTCTTGAACTGGGGAGCCCAGAACTGGACAGACCTTGCTTGGTTTCCATACAAGTGAGCGGGGAGAGCTCTGCTATGGTGCCAAACTGAAGTGAACCCCCTGCAAACTCTCTAGGGCAGGCAGCCCTACCAGCTACTTTTTCTTTTTTTCTTTCCTGAGTTGCTGTCTGCATCAAGCTGAAAGTTTTGGTATCTCCAAGAAACCTCAGAGCTTGATTAATTCCAAGCTCAGCCATTGTGCAGCCCTTGAGTCGGTGAGCATTAACTTCCCATGCTGCCCTTTAATTGACCTCAGCATCGGACTTCTGGAGCTAGCACTGATAAGAGGTGACTGACAGTTCAGCTGCATGCAAGCTCTGAGCTAGGTGACTGAGGTGCCCAGACCTTGCATATCACCTTCTCTACTTGGGTGGTGCTGCAGGCTGTGACCTTTACGCTGAAGGTGCAGAGCTAAAAGCACTCAGCCTGTCTCTTTCAGTGTCTTCTCGCTTCCAAATGTCAGTCCTTTTACAAGGATGGGTATTAGAAGCAGCCTTTTGATAGGTGCAACAGGAAAAAAGAGTTTAAAAACCCAAACAAAACCGACCCAAAGCCTAGCCAAGAACTGCTACTGCTTCAATCAGAACAAAATCCCACCAGTTGTACTCCTCTGCTGTCGGGCACTGCCAATGCTTACCCTCTCAAAGCCACTTGTTAGCTATCATCTCCCTGCTGTGCTGGTTCCTTCTCACCTTCTTAATCAAATTGTCATAAACAGGCAGGGAATTCTTGCTACCAGGTTACAGTCAACAACACCTCTTTATCTCTTGTTTGTCCTAGGTCCTATCCAATTTTCTCTTGCTTTTCTGCGTGCTCTGTCCTCACCACAGTCACTGTTTAATGCCTGCCACAGAGTCTGATCCCAATTCTTCACTGATGAGAGCTCTGCCATTAGGGTTGCAGTCTTAAACCAGGTGGGGTTGTTCTCTTCTCCCAGACAACCAGCAACAGAACAAGGGGACACAGTCTCAAGTTGTGCTAGGGGAGGTCTAGGCTGGATGATAGGAGAAAGTTGTTGTCAGAGAGAGTGATTGGCATTGGAATGGGCTGCCCAGGGAGGTGGTGGAGTCACTGTCCCTGGAGGTGTTGAGGCAAAGCCTGGATGAGACACTTAGTGCCATGGTCTGGTTGGTTGTGTAGGGCTAGGTGCTAGTTTGGACTGGATGATCTTGGAGGTCTCTTCCAACCTGCTTGGTTCTATGATTCTATGAAATTCTACTAAAGCCACCCTCATTGTGGAGACAATGTCCTGATGCTTTGAGTCATGCAGAATATTTGTTCATTCCAGGAGGAGAGAGCACGCAGGAATCAGGAAAATGCACCCCAAAGTGATTTCTGTATTACCTGGCAGAATTTCTGGGGACAAGGAGGCTAAGGGGAGATCTTATTGCTCTCTTCAACTCTCTGAAAGGAGGTTGGAGTGAGGTGGATGTTGGTCTCTTCTCCTAAGTAACTAGTGACAGGATTAGAGGAAATGGCCTGAAACTGTTCCAGAGGAAGTTTAGGTTGGGCATTATCTGTGGAGGGACTTTTTAGGCTCTCAGGGAGTGACAGGACTCGGGGATTTGGAACAAAGCTGGAGGTGGTAGGTTCAGACTGGATGTGAGGAGAGAGTTTTTCACCATGAGAGTGATGAGAGACTGGAATGGGTTGCTCAGGGAGGTGGTTGAGGCCCCATGGCTGGAGGTGTTTAAGGCCAGGCTGGCTGAGGCTGTGTGCAGCCTGCTCTAGGGTAGGGTGTCCCTGCCTATGGCAGGGAGGTTGGAGCTAGATGATCTTTGTGATCCTTTCCAACTCTGACTGATTCTATGATTCTATGACTAGGAAGAATTTCTTTGCTACAAGAGTGGACAGGGATTGGAACAGGCTGCTCAGGGAGGTGGTGGAATCACCATCCCTGGAAGCGTTCAAAACTTTGGGGACACAGTTTGATGCCTGCAGTGGTGTTGTGTTGATGGTTGATGATCTTAAAGGTCCCAAACAAAGCAATTTAATGTTTTTTTTTTAAATTCGTTTTGACTTCTGATAAGATAATCCCCCCCTGGGGGGCTGGAGGTGTGTCTGCTAATGAGTGTGAGATGGTCTGTAGCAAGCTGAGACTGTGATTGCTCTCTGGCACTGCTCTGATAAGACTCTTAGTGCTTCTGGTTCCTCAACAATGGCCTATGCTGCCTGCTTTCCATATTTCACCCTGGCTTGGTTCTCACAGACTGTGTGCATTACAATAGGCTTTATCTTACACCCTGAGCCAAACCAGCTGCTTACAATTGCAGGATTATATGGAATAATGGTGGCATTCCCTGCTCCCCCATGGGAGCTCAGCTGCTTTTCCCCACTGGTGGGTACAAAATGAGTGTTCTGCTGGTTAATGTGCGAGGCTGGGAATTGGGGAGTCCAGCTTTTATTCCCAGCTGTGCCAGTGATTTGCTTTGGGATTTCTCAGTGCCTCAGTTGTGCTGGAATTATGGCATTGCTGCTCTTTCGATGGGAATGCTAAGAAAGCCTCTGGAGTGTTTGCTGCCTCGGTGAATGATGAGGTTGCTCCACACCAAGGGCAGATAAGTCATTCACCTGATTCAGTAATCAATAGCTGGAGACAATGTGCTGCTACAGACTGCTGCAGCTTCTGTCTTGGGGTTTAGCACTGCACAGACTGGGTGCAGTCACTACAGTCCCAGCCCTACTGGGTACTCCCTTTATGGGTTAAATGGGAGCGTGGGAGGCTGCTGGGGCAATGTGAACACCTGAGTCTAAGGGGCTGTGTGTGGCATTTGATCTTTGAATAGTTCTCCACTAATTTCTGTGTGTACAGCCCAGACAGCAACCCTGTGCTGGGCTGCAGCAAGAGCAGCATTGCAAGCAGGGCAAGGGAGGGGATTCTGTCCATTTATTCTGCTCTCCTCAGACCCCACCTGCAGTCCTGGGTGCAGTTCTGGAGCCTCCAAGACAAGAAGGACATGGAACTGTTGGAGTGAGTCCAGAGGAGGCCATGAAGATGCTGAGAGGACTGCAGCAGCTCTGCTATAAGGACAGGCTATGAGAGTTGGGGATCTTCAACCTGGAGAAGAGAAGGCTTGGAGGAGACCTTGGAGTGACCTTTCAGTATCTGAAGGGGGCTACAGGAAGGCAGTGTAGGGACAAGGTCTTGCAATGGCAGGACGAGGAGGAATGGGTTTAAAGTGGCAGAGGGGAGATTGAAACTGGATGTTAGGAAAGGGTTCTTTGCAGTGAGGGTGGTGAGACACTGGCACAGGTTTGATCACATTCTGTGCTTCTGTGCTCCACAACCTCCCTGGAGGTGTTCAGGACCAGGTTGGATGAAGTCTTGAGTGACCTGTTCTATTGGGAGGTTGGAACTGGATGATCTTTGAACCTCAACCATTCTATGAGTGTATTTTTCCCAGCTGTTGTAAATATTCCCATTAACACCCCTTCCTTGCATGTTTTTAAACACCCCACATACAAACACTCCTAAGACTGCCAGATACTCTGTTTTCTTTGTCTACACCAGGCCAGACCAGGCTGGATGTGACTCTGAGCACCCTGATCTACTGTGAAGTGTCTCTGCCCATGGTAGAGGTTTGGAACAAGATGATCCTTGAAATCCCTTCCAGCCCTGGACAATTTTATGATTTGATGATAGTCTGGAAAAAAACAACCCAGAAAGCCAAAACTCAACACAACAAAATGACAAAAAAGGGAAAAAAAAAAAAAAAACACCAAAACAACAATTAATGAACAAGGAAAGGTTTTGAAAAGCTCTTCCCTTCATAGATAAATTACTCTAAGGGATTAGAAATGACAAGGCACATTTGTTTTTATTCAGGAGGGATATGGCAAAGCTAATTAATTGTTTTCTTGTTGTTTTGTGGTTTGTTGCTGGGTTGTTGTTTTTTTTCAGCACCCTGCATGTATGTTTTCATTATGCCAGGAGTAAGTGTGCAAAGCTTTCTCCTCTGGAGTGAGGCTGCTTTGGAACAGAATCATGCAATTGTCAGGGTTGGAAGGGACCTCAAGGATCATTCAGCTCCAATCCCCCCCCTGCCACGGGCAGGGGAACCTCACACTAGAGCAGGTTGCTCAGAGCCACATCCAGCCTGGCCTTAAACACCTCCAGGGATCAGGCTTCCATCACCTGTCTGGGCAACCTGTATAGAATCATATTAAGGTGATTAAATGGAGATGCAAATGTGTAGAAGCTGCTTTTAGGAGACCCATATATATGAGTATACATAGATAATGTACACACACACACACATGTATATAGAATCACAGAACCAGCCAGGTTGGAAGAGACCTCCAAGCTCATCCAGTCCAACCTAGCACCCAGCCCTAGACAATCAACCAGATCATGGCACTAAGTGCCCCAGCCAGGATTGGCTTCAACACCTCCACACACAGAGACTCCACCACCTCCCTGGGCAGCCCATTCCAATGCCAATCACTCTCTCTACCAGGAACTTCCTCCTAACATCCAGCCTGGACCTCCCCTGGCACAACTCGAGACTGTGTCCCCTTTTTCTGTTGCTGCTTGCCTGGCAGCAGAGCCCAACCCCACCTGGCTACAGCCTCCCTGCAGGCAGCTGCAGACAGCAATGAGCTCTGCCCTGAGCCTCCTCTGCTGCAGGCTGCACACCCCCAGCTCCCTCAGCCTCTCCTCACAGGGCTGTGCTCCAGGCCCCTCCCCAGCCTTGGTACCCTTCTGGGCACCTTCCAGTATCTCAACATTTGTCTTGAATTGAGGAGCCCAGAACACAGCACTCAAGGTGTGGCCTGACCAGTGTTGAGTCCAGGAGCAGAACAACCAGTGTAGAGTTCAGGGGCAGAATAACCTGCCTTGTCCTGCTGGCCTCCCTTGTCCTACTGGCCAATATTTAGCCATTCATACAGCTATAGACCCTTCATCCCTCCCCCTGTACACCAAAAAGGCACTGCAGAGTGTCCCTTTCCAAAGCTCTTTTACCTCACAAAGCATTCACCTCTCCTAACGACCAGTTTCAATGAACATCACCTAGTCCTCTTACAAAGGACAATGAAATAAGTATCAGAGACCAACGAATTGCTCAAGCTAGTAACAAGTTACACCTCCACTTCTCCCCTGCGTAGTCAGAGGGCCAGCCATGGTTTCTGCCATTCCATCTTTTGTTATTTTCTGCTTTTCCCCCTGCAGCAGCAGCAGCAGCAGCAGCTCTTGTTGCAGTACCCAACAGCCACGGTTGGCAAAGTGGAATGTGAAATAGCGAACGCTACAGGCTGGCGAGCTCTGTGGGTGGTGTGCTGCAGCACCCAGACATTTGCTGCCCGTGGCTGTGTCAGCCACAGTCCAGGGTTTCATTGGTATGATTTTTTTCCCCCCAATGTCTATGAAACCAGGAATGGGACAGGGCATGCTTGGAACTTGGCCAGGATCCTGGTGAGTTAGTAGAATGGAAAGAAAATAAGAAGTACACTGACCCAATTTCTTTGACTCAACACACGGGGCCATAACAGCCAAAGCTGTGAATGTGTTTGTTCTTTCAAGCATTTGTTTTTCAGGTGAAGTGCTTTAGGACAATACATTACAAATGGAGCTGGAGATCAGGGAGTGAAGCTTTCTCCTCATGCTCACCATTGACTTCAAACAGCTCTTTACATCCCAGGGCTCAAAGCTTCATTTTTCCTTTCTGATGCTTTTCTTCCTAATTTAATTTCACTGAAAGTTTCTGTCCACTTTCCCCCCCCCCCCCCCCCCCCCCCTTTTTTTTTTGGCTGTTGTTGTTATTATTTCAATCAAAGGAAGTAGGTTTGGTTGTTGTTCTTCCTTTGTGTGATGTGTACCTACAATCAGGATTTGGGGACACTGCACCACAATCTGTCTGGCGTGAGCAGAAATGCATCTGGCTGCATCTGGAAGTGAGGAGAAACATAATAGCACAATCAGGTTTTCAAATGCAAAGTGCAGGTTGCACTTAAAACCTGATAGTCATCTAAAGCCAAGGGCTTGTGCCTACCTTTGGGCCCCCCACACCTGAGCTATTCATCCTGCCATCCCAGGCAATGCCCTCTTCCAGCAAGGAGGAGCGTGCCAAGGGGTCAGCCTCTCTGTTCTTGGACCTGCATCCCAAGAAGTACCAAACAAACCCTGTGATCTCCGTCTCAGTTTCCTCATTCATGAAATGGGGACAGTGCTCTGCCTCCCTCCTTGCAGAGCACCTGGACAGATCAGAATGCAAAGTGCTTGGATACAATGGGAGCGGAGCACAGCCACTCTCCAGTGCCATATGGCCAGCCAGGTTGCCAGCATTCAGAGCTAAAGTAGCCAAAGTAAATGATAACTCCTTCTCAAACAATGTGCTAGTTTGAGCCCAGCTAGAATGTTTTGCTGAGAAGAATTAGATTACAGGCTGTGACAAGGAAACAGTGGTGATGGCTGCTGCACTCATAGGCTTGCTGAGATGGATAAGAACAAGAACATAAATACAGATAACAGAGTCGTTCTCTGGGCTTTGAGGGCTGCACTTCTCTCTCTGTCCTAACCTGCCATCTGTGTGACTAATCCATCTGCTTCCTGGCCTACCCTCCAATCTTCTTTGGGCATAAGGCAAAGTCTTGGGTAAGGTACAGGGGCAGGAGGAAGGCGGAAGGGTGGTTGAGAGCCTCTCCCCTGGACTCAGGTTTCTGAGAGGGCTGTTGTGTTTCTGTATTACTTTTTGACTTGTCTGTTTCTGTATCTGTTGTAACTACCTGCTTGTCTCTTGTGCTAAGCTGTAAATATAAAGCTTCATTCAATTTCCAGAGCCACTGAGCCTAGTCTGGGTGATTTTCCAAAGTGTAGGGGGGCAGGGAACATCCAAACCATCACAACCAACAACAAAAGAGAAAGGAAAAAAAGCAGAACAACAAGCCCAAGCCCAAGCAACAAAGAAAGGGTTAATTTAGTGCTAATAAACAGAACACGTTTCAGAAATGCTTGGCCGAGTAAATGTTTCCTCGCAGCTCCCCACCTGCTGCTGCTGGCAGGATAATAATAGTAGCTGTAGTATGGTGCACTGCTGCTCCAGTGCATCCCTGCTTTTGTTTGTCTTCTGCAGGCCTGTAGCCTAAAGCCCCTAGCATAGAACCATAGAATGAACTGGCTTGGAAGGGATCTTTAAAGGTCACCCTGTCCAGCCCCACCGTGCTAAGCATGGACATTCCCAAGTAGATCGTGTTGTTCACAGCCTGATTGAACCTGACCTTGGATGTCTCCAGGAATGGGACCTTCACCACCTCACTGGGCAGCCTGTTCCAGTGCTCCACCACCCTTGTGCTAAGCTTGGACATCCTCAACTGAATGATGCTCACAGCCTGATTGAACCTGACCTTGGATGTCTCCAGGAATGGGACCTTCACCACCTCACTGGGCAGCCTGTTCCAGTGTCCTGCCACCCTCGTGCTAAGCGTGGACATCCCCAACTAAATCATGTTGTTCACAGCCTGATTGAACCTGACCTTGGATGTCTCCAGGAATGGGACCTTCACCACCTCACTGGGCAGCCTGTTCCAGTGTTCCACCACCCTCGTGGTAAAGAACTATCCACCCTCCTGCTTTTCAGCTTTGCTTTCCAGCCATCTACCCACAACACTTAAAAACTGTAGAGCACACTGGGAGGGAACAAGGGAAAAATCCAGTCTGTGAACTTGCCTATCAGAGAATCATAGAATGGTTTAGGTTGGAGGGGACCTCAAGGATCATCCAGTTCCAATCCCATGCTATAGGCAGCGACACCTCCCACTAGAACAGGTTGCTCAAGGCCTCATCCAAGCTGGTCCTGAACACCTCCCGGGAGATTGTGGAGCACAAAATCACACAATGTGATTGAAGGTCAAATTCTGTGCTTCTTGTGCTCCACAACCACCCTGGGCAACCTGTGCCAGTGTCTCACCACCCTCACTGCAAAGAACCCTTTCCTAACATCCAGTTTCAATCTCCCCTCTGCCAGTTCAAACCCATTCCTCCTCATCCTGCCATTACAGGACCTTGTCAGTAGTCCCTCCCCAGCCCTCCTGTAGCCCCCTTCAGATACTGGAAGGCCACTCCAAGGTCTTCTCGATGCCTTCTCTTCTGCACAGCCCCAACTCTCTCAGCCTGTCCTCGCAGCAGAGCTGCTGCAGCCCTTTCAGCATCTTGGTGGCCTCCTCTGGGCTTTGGCTTAGTCCTGAGCTTTTCACTGTTTCAGAGATCATTCAGGCTGAATCCTCAGCTTGTCTTTTGGCAACCTTGCTCCTCAACACTGTCCTGGGGAGCCATGTTCTGTAGAGAGGGACACACCAAACACCTGACTGAGGGTAAGAAGGATGTTCTGATGAAACTTATAGATGTCCCAGGAATGCTTTCCTTTCCCATATAACATTGGATGAGCGTGAGCCAAAGGGGATTTAAAATATCCTGCTTGTCTTTGCAGAGGGGAGATGAGCGGTAGCGTCTCCAATAAGATGACCTGGAGAGTTCTGTGGATATAAATCCAAGCTAAGTCATGCATTGGTATTACTCCAAGGAGGCTGAAAGCATGAAAATGAAAATCCCAGGATACCAGCAACCTTTGGGTTGGACTTTAGCTGTCCTAGGGTCCTCCAAGCAGTGGTTTCACAGGCAACCTGTGTTAGAGACCCTTCCTGTTAGCAGGCACTGGGCGAGCAGGGCTAGCAGCACAAACCCCGGGCACTGATTTCAGGCTAACACAGTTCTTTGGCACATCTTTATTTTAAAGTGAGAGATTTGATTGTACACAAAGCCCCAGCTAAAGCCAATTCATTGTGAAAACTGACAGAATTAAAGCCAAGCAAAGGCAGGCAGATGGCTGGAACGTGCTGATGAAGAAAAAAAATCAATAGTCCCACTTCTGATGCATCGATATTTGGGCGTGGACGCGTTCAGAATTGATGTTTAAATGTCAGCTGGGCCCAATTTACAGCATTTCAAAGCCACCTTTGTGTTTCTAATTCAGCAGGAATGAAGGTCAGAAGTTTTACTAAGTAGTTGCCTCCAATGATCATTAAGTTTTATTTGAAAGGGCTTTCTTTTATCTTGGTCCACTGGTAGTAGGTGAGGTGGAAGAACATAGAGACATGGAATATTGGTTCAAAGCTTGGTCAAAGGATGAGTTGCTTCTGTTCTCCTGACCCTAAAACTCCCATTATTGCTCCTGAAAAGCTAGGTAGCTGAGAGTCTGAAGTGTTCCACTGCAGAATTATATTAATACATTCTGTCTTTTAGTTTTGGTCCAAACCTGTGAAGATACTAGAATCATAGAATCATAGAATCAATCTGGTTGGAAGGGACCACAAGGATCATCTAGTTCCAGCCCTCCTGCCATGGGCAGGGACATCCTACCCTAGAGCAGGGTTACTGATTATCAGGATTTACTGTGGCAAAGTAAACCCTTCACTGGGTTGGTTAGTTTTGATGTGTGTGTGTCTTTTGAAGCAGTAAGAAGACTATGAAGCTATTTAACAGAAAATGTTGATAGCACAGAAAATGAGAACATAAAAGCCACAAATATCCTTCTGAATGCAATGCATTTAAATTACCCAAACTTCAGCTAGTGCAATGTGGTAAAGTCTCTTTAAAACTAGCAGAAATGTGCATTTAAGCCATCTGAAGAATTAGAATCATAGAACCAGTCAGGGTTGGAAGGGACCACAAGGATCAACCAGTTCCAACCTCCCTGCCATGCCCAGGGACACCCTACCCTAGAGCAGGCTGCACACAGCCTCAGCCAGCCTGGCCTGAAACACCTCCAGCCATGGGGCCTCAACCACCTCCCTGGGCAACCCATTCCAGCCTCTCACCACTCTCCTGCTCAACAACTTCCTCCTCACCTCCACTCTGAATCTCCTCACCTCCAGCTTTGCTCGATTGCGCCCGGTCCTGGCACTCCCTGAGAGCCTATAAAGTCCCTCCCCAGCTGTTTTTGTAGCCCCCTTCAGATCCTGGAAGGCCACAAAAAGGTCACCTGGGAGCCTCCTCTGCTCCAGCCTGCACAGCCCTAACTCTTTCAGTCTGTGCTCACAGCAGAGCTGCTGCAGCCTCTGAGCATCCTCTTGGCCCTGCTCTGGACACACTCCTGCATCTCCACATCCTTCTTGTCCCAGGGGCTCCAGAACTGGATGCAGTACTCAAGGTGGGGTCTCAGCAGAGCAGAGCAGAGGGGGAGAGTCACCTCCCTGGCCCTGCTGGCCACACTTCTGCTGCTGCAGCCCAGGCTCTGCTTGGCTTTCTGGGCTGCAAGTGCACACTGCTGGCTCCTGCTGAGCTTCTCCTCCAGCAGCACCCCCAAGTCCCTCTCCTCAGGGCTGCTCTCCAGCCAGTCCCTGCCCAGCCTGCATTTGTGCTTGGCATTGCCTCATCCCAGCTGCAGGACCTTGCACTTGGTCTTGTTGAACCTCCTGAACTTGGCTTGTGCCCACATCTGCATCCTGTGCAGGTCCCTCTGGATGGATCCCTGCCCTCCAGCCTGGCTGCTGCACCACACAGCTTGGTGTGGGCAGCAAACTTGCTGAGGCTGCACTCAGTGCCTCTGTCCATGGCACCCACAAAGATGTTGAACAAGACTGGTCCCAGGACTGACCCCTGAGGGACTGCACTTGTCACTGGCCTCCACTTGGCCATGGAGCCAATGACAGCCTCTCTTTGGGTGCAGCCATCAAGCCAGTTCTGTATCCATCCAGCTGAGCACCCATCAAACCCATCTGTCACCAGCTTGGAGACCAGGCTGTGGTGTGGGACAGTGCCAAAAGCCTTGCTCAGCTACAGCTAAATAACATCAGTTGTAGATGCATTTTCGTCTGCTGCATTGCATATCACAAGTGACAGACACCTAACAAAGCAGAGCCCTGAATTTCACTTTAAGAAGTTCTGAACTGTGAAGGCAAAACAATGCTTGTCACATTTTAAAAGGGCTACAAAGGAAAGCCCTAGATAGTTAACAGAGACACCAGAAGGGAAGAAATCATTTGAGCTTCATCTAAGAAAAGAAAAAAAAAAGCCCAAACCTATATTTATAGCTGTAAAACAGGAAATCTTTAGAACTTTCTGAGTAATAGAGGGAAAGAATTATCTCCAAATCCCAGGCAGAAAAATTAATTTGAAAGTCTGCTTTCTTTGAAGAAAATCTCAGACACCCTTGTGTTGGGAAGGAGATTCTGTCAGTGGGGAAGGGGTTAGGAGACACATTCACAGAAGACATCCCCAGCTTGCACTGCATGGCACAGCTAGGAAGGGCTGCCCAGAGGATCACAGAATCATAGAATCAGTCAAGGTTGGAAGGGACCACAAGGGTCAGCCAGTTCCAACCCCTCTGCCATGGCCAGGGACACTCTACCCTAGAGCAGGTTGTTCAGAACCTCATCCAGCCTGGCCTTAAACACCTCCAGCCATGGGGCCTCAACTTCCTCCCTGGGCAACCCAGTCCAGGCTCTCACCACTCTCCTGCTCAACAACTTCCTCCTCACGTCCAGAAAAATTAATAGGACATGGTTATGAATAGGACATGGTTCTGAAATCATCCAGATGTGAGGATTGGCTGGTCCAGAAGTCATAGAATCATAGAATCATAGAATCAAGCAGGCTGGAAGAGACCTCCAAGCTCATCCAGTCCAACCTAGCACCCAGCCCTAACCAATCAACCAGACCATGGCACTAAGTGCCTCAGCCAGGCTTTTCTTGAACACCTCCAGGCACAGCAACTCCACCACCTCCCTGGGCAGCCCATTCCAATGGCAATCACTCTCTCTGTGAAGAACTTCCTCCCAACATCCAGCCTAGACTTCCCCTGGCACAACTTGAGACTTTGTCCCCTTTGGAGAGGGACCTGGGGGTCCTGATGGCTAACAAGTTACCCATGGCACAGCAATGTGCCCTTGTGGCCAAGAGGGCCAATAGGATCCTGGGGTGTGTTAGGAAGAGTGTGTCCAGCAGATCAAGGGAAGTTCCCCTCCCCCTCTACTCTGCCCTGTTGAGACCTCATCTTGAATACTGTGTTCAGTTTTGGGGCTCCTCAGTTGAAGAGGGACAGGGATCTGCTGGAGAGGGTCCAGTGGAGGGCAATGAGGATGATGATGGGACTGGAGCACTGCCTGATGAGGAGAGCCCGAGAGGCTTGGGGCTGCTTAGTCTGGAGGAGACTGAGAGGGGCTTTAGTAAATGTTGATAACTATCTGAGGGCTGGGAGTCAAGATAGGGGGGACACACACACAGGCTCTGCTCACTGCTCCCTGGGACAGGACAAGCAGCAATGGGTGTAAATTGCAGCAAAAGAGGTTCCACTTCAACACAAGGGGGAACTTCTTTACTGTAAGGCTCCCAGAGCACTGGCACAGACTCCTCAGAGAGGTTGTGGAGTTTCCTTCTCTGGAGACTTTCAGGGCCTGTCTGGATGTGACTTGAGCTAGATTGTCTGGTCCTGCTCTGGCAGGGGAGTTGGACTCAATCATCTCCTTGGTTCTCTTCCAACCCCTGACATCCTGTGAGCCTGTGAAAGAAATAATGTGCCAGGTTTTTCTTGTTTATTTTTCAGTCATTTTGGAATTGCAATGAGCTGTCTTGTCCTCATTTATCCTGGGTAAGAGAAAAGAATGATTGTGTAGAGCCCTGAAGAACCAAAGCAGAAGAGCACAGGATCAATTTGATGCCGCATTCATACCAACCCTTAGAGATGTGCTGTGGCTTTAACAGTATTAAAGACAACTCCATTCACCAAGATCATCTTGACTTCCTTGGGATGACATTTTGCTTGCAGAGGTTGTTGTTGGTTGGGTGGATTGTTTGCTTGCATTAGAGGAACCTGCTAAAGCATATTGACTTAAACCAAAAGTCACCTTCATATCAGTTGCAAGGGCCCCACAGCCTGTGCCTGGCTTTGCATCCCTAACTGGCAGTGTTCTGCTGGTTGCTGAAGGTTCAAGCTGAACCTCTCCTGTGCACCACTAACCTTGAGCCTGTTCTGGAGCTTAGTATGAAAGATAATGTTCTCTGTAATTTCTCTCTCAGTGTTTAGAACCCAGTCTTGCTCCCTATCCTTATATTCCAGTTGGATTTGGTGATTACTCACATCTAGTCCAACCCTCCTGCTAGAGCAGGTTCACCTAGGCAGATGTCTAAGTGGCTTTTGAAAGTCTCTAGAGAAGGAGACTCCAAAACTTCTCTGGGCAGCCTGGTTCAATGACTGTCACCCTTAAAGGAAGGGTGAAACATAGGAGGTTTCATTTAAACATCAGGAGGAATTTTTTTCACTCTGAGGGTGACAGAACCCTGAAACAGGCTGCCCAGAGGGGTTATGGAGTCTCTCTCTGGAGATATTCCACACCTGCCTGGATGTGTTCCTGTGTGATCTGCTCGGGGTGATCCTGCTCTGGCAGAGGGGTTGGACTGTGTGCTAGTTTGAAGCAGGCTAGAAAGTTTTGGTGAGAAGGACTAGATTACAGGCTGTGGAAGGAAAACAATGGTGATATCTACTTCCCTCACAGCCTTGCTGAGATGTATAAGAATCTAAGTCAAAACATAGATAAGGTCATTCTACTGCTGGCGAGTTCTGAGCTGCATCTCAGTCTCTCGGCACCACTCTCACTGGGGCTGCTGGCTGAGCTGCATCTCTCTGACCTCACCCTCCTTTTTGGGCTAATCCACTTTGCTTCTTAACCCCTGGCTGAACCTCCATTATGCTTTGGGACTGGGGTAAGGTTGAGAGTGGTAGGGGGAAGGTGAAGGGGTGGTTGAGAGCCCCTCCTGGGGACTCAGGTTTCTAGGAGGGCAGTTGTGTTCCTGTATTACCTTTTACCTTGTCTAGAACTGTATATACTGTAAATCTCTGCTTCTATATTGTGCTAGCTGTAAATAAATAGCTTCATTTATATTTCCAGAGCTGGCTGAGTCTAGTTTGGGTGATTTTCTAAAGTGTGTGTGGGGGGAACACCCAAACCATCACAGACTGGATGAACTTTGGAGGTCCCTTCCAGCCCCTGACATTCTATGATTCTATGATTCTACAATAACAAAGTTTTCCTCATGATGAAATGGAACTTCTTGGCTTCCAGTTGGTGCCCATTGCCCCTTGTCCTATCCCTGGGCACCAGTGAAAAGAGACTGGCACCCACCTAAAGGTGGGTGTTTGCAACATGAAGGGAATAACTGTCCATAGCTTCAAGTTTCTAACTGTAGAGGACCTTCTATAGCACAGGAGTCTCATAGTTCTGCTTACTCCCTGTGTCCTCTTTGATGTGAGTGAAGTGGAGACCATCCCCCAGGCTCATCTTGTCTGGATCTTCCACAGGCACATCCCTTCTTTAAAAGAAGATTCTGGCTTTCCAGCCAGCTTAACTCCGTCTAGACAGCAAATGCAGCCTTGCTTTGTGCAGCTGATTCAGCCACCCCACCTGACTGAGCTACAGTGAACGTGATTCACAAAGGTTTTCTCTTTATCCTGGGCTTGTCTTCTTAACTTCTCTGGTTCCTTATCTGTGCTTGTACCTGTGAAACCTGGGAAGCTCTGAGCAGCTATTCCACATTGCACACTGCATGCCAATCACCTCAGCAGGGATATACTAGTGGTAAAATGAGACTTTGGAGAGTCTAATGAGTACCATGCAGTGCAGATGATGCATTTTTCTTCATTTTCCATTTCAGAAGTTCCTATTGTTCCTTCATGGGGTACAGTTTTATCTGCTGGTTGTAGCTGATACGACAACAAAGAAGTTTTTACAGCTCAGGATGGGTAGGTTTGGGTTTGGGTTTTTTTTGCTCTCTGACTAATTTACAGATATAAATATTTTGATGAGAGTGACCTTCGTTATACTTCAGACCTGATCATTGCTCCCTGTGGGCTCTATTACCTCAGTGAAAGCCACAGACAAAGTTCACTCAGTAATTAGAGGGACTGGAGTTGTTCTGGTCTGGGAAGCTGACACCCCTGCTGTGCTGAATGGCAGTGTACAGATGAGGGGCTGGAGAGCTAAGAGAGCAAACGAAATTAAGGTTGCCTAAGGTCTGCTTTGTGCATTAACTTGCAAATAAGGTGGGGACACCGTAAGAAAGGAGTGATCCTTCTCCTGAGCAGTAGTAAATCATTCCCAGTCGGGATGTGTACAAACAGGCAGATGTGAGCTCTCAGGTGTGATTCAAACCTGTGGTAACTTGAGATGGAGACTCTGTGTAACAAAAACCACCAGTTTGTGTCCACTGGCAGGTCTAGAACTTAGCCAGCAAGAGGTTCTGTGCTTTTTCTGGGTGTTCATCTGTTTGGGAAAGGGATTCTATGGAAGAAATTAATGGGAACTCTGTACAGATGCAGCTCTGCACACACATGTGCACATCAACGTGCATGTGTGCGAGTGTCTGAGCTTACCGGTGTCTAGTTGAGTGCTTCATAAGAGGAGAAGATCTTTCACTGTTAGATCCAGGGACAAAATTCCAGTGCTGAACAGCACAGTTTGTCTGCACAGAGTCATAGAGTCGTTGCAGTTGGAAAAGGCCTTCAGGATCATCAAGTCCAATTGTCCTCTGACTCTGCTGCACCTGGTGCTAAGCCATGTCCCTCAGCGCCACATCGCTACATCTCTGAGACATCTCCAGGGACAAGGATTCAACAACCTCCCTGGGGAGCCTGGTTCAGGGAAGAAGTTTCTTCTAATGTCCAACCTAAACCCTCCCTGATGCAACTTGAGGACATTTCCTTTCATCTTATCACTTGTTACCAGGGAGAAGAGACCAACAACCACCTCACTCCAACCTCCTTTCAGGACTTGTAGAGAGCAATGAGGTCTCCCCTCAGCCTCTTCTTCTCCACACTAAACTCCCACAGTTTCCTCAGCTGCTCCTCCCCAGCAGACCATTCATCAGCTTTGTAGCCCTTCTCTGGACCTGCTCCAGCCCTTCTTGGAGTGAGGGCCCCAAAACTGAACCCAATACTCAAGGTGCAGCCTCACCAGTGCTGAGCACAAGGAGAGAATCACTGCCCTAAACATATGAGGAATGGCCACAGACAGTGTTCTTGAGCATCCTGATTTTCTGGAGAGTATATTAACAGCCAAACCTTTGGCGAGGTGGCCTTGGGGAAGGTGTGGGAAGGTAAAGCTGCCTTTCATCTCCTCTCTTTCAGCTTTGCAAGGGGTTAGAGCAGAGGCAGCAGTATCAGAGGGGTGTTGCTGTGAAGGTGCACAGGAGATTGACAAAATTCACTTCCTAGCAATGGTGGCATCTTCACCAACAGACTCAGCATCAGCTTGCTTCCACAGCAACCCTTCCCTTTTGTTTGTGCTGGTTTATTTTTCAAGAGGGAGCAATTCCTCTGCCCAGGTTGCAAGATGCAGCAGTGCCAGGAGAAGTGAGGATGTGCTGGGGAAAAATAGCAATAGGAGAAGAAGGTAGATGGAGACTCCCAAAAGCATCCTAACCCACAGTGCTGCTGAAGGAAGAGCTGTTGCCAGAGGGTGCCATTAGTTGTTTCTGTTGTGAGAACAAATGTCTTCTCCATTCTCCACTCAGCTTTTTCCATCTTCCCTTTTTTTGGAGGCTACTCTTTGGCTTTTCTTCCCTCCTCTGTCATCTTGCAAACTACTTTTATTTGTTAGGATCCTCTGCTCACAGGTGGGTTTTATGCCAAGCTCACCAAGGACAGGGGATTATTCCTGGTGTTCTGTACCTCCCTGGTTTATTTTAGCAGCTGAAGGAATCCTCTCCTGCATTTGTTTCTTCCTGATGCAGATGACTCCTTTGTTTTGGGCTGTTTGCATGTGGTCTGTGACACACTCAGCACTGTTGGGTGTTTAAGGGCCACGTGTTGGTCCTGTCTGGTCATCAAGCTGTCACCAGCCTCCACCTCCTCTCGTCTGTGTGGCAGTGGGTGAGGCAAGATAAAGCAGAATGTGCAAAGTGTGGGGAGGAAATGTATACCATATTTGACAGCATTAGCCTGCTGATGGCTGCCAAGAATATGACTGGCAGCATTTTCTTGGGTCTTTCTCTGATCTCAGATGTAAATTTGATGTGTTCAGGCAAGCACACATTTCAGAGGAATTTTAAAGGAAGACTTCATTCCACATAGAGCTGTATTACAAGCATTTACTCTGCTGAACTCAGCTCCAGCCATCTTCACAGCTCCTCTTTGTCTGAGGTGAGTAATCGTGGTGTCATCTTTAATGGTGCAACTGTTTGTGAGAATTGGAAGTGGAAAATCCCAGCTGTGAACATGCAAGAAATTGAATCCCATGTCCTTGTTTAGGAAATGAAAGAGAAACCTGAGAAGAGTCACATCTATAATTGCCAGTTAACATAATCCACCTGTGGCATACTCTAGTTTGGGACACTAAAGCAATTTTTTTTGGGGGGAGAGGTCTAGGCTGGATGTTAGGAGGAAGTTGTTGGCAGAGAGAGTGATTGGCATTGGAATGGGCTGCCCAGGGAGGTGGTGGAGTGGCTGTGCCTGGAGGTGTTGAAGCAAAGCCTGGCTGGAGCACTTAGTGCCATGGTCTGGTTGCTTGGCCAGGGCTGGGTGCTAGGTTGGACTGGATGAGCTTGGAGGTCTCTTCCAACCTGCTTGATTCTGTGATTTTATGATTCTAATAGAAGGTGCTGAGATCCACGGTGCTGACCCAGTTTGAGCTGAATCCTGCCCCTGCACCTCTATAAAGCACATCTCTACATTTTGTTTTCTGGTACCTGGCACTGGTGAGGCCACAGCTTGAATGCTGGGTTCAGTTTTGAGCCCCTCACTACAAGGACAGTGACTTGCTGGAGCAGGTTCAGGGAAGGGCAATACATCTGGTGAAGGGTCTGGAGAACAGGGCTGGGGAGGAGCAGCTGAGGGAACTGAGGGTGTGTAATATGGAGATGAGTAGGCTGAGAGGAGATCTCATTGCTCTCTACAAGTCCCTGGAAGGAGGTCGGAGTGAGGTGGATGTTGGTCTCTTCTCCCCAGTGACAAATGATAGGACAAGAGGAAATGTCCTCAAGTTGCACCAGGGAAGACTTATATTGGATATTAGGAAGAAATTCTGTCCTGGGAGACTTGTCAAGCCCTGGTACAGGCTGCCCTGGGAGGTGGTGGAATCATGCCTGGAGGCATTTAAAAGCTGTGCAGATGTGGTGCTGAGGGAAGTGCTTTGGCAGCAGACTTGGGATTGTTGGATTAATGGTTAGACTCAACCATTCTTAAAGGTCTTTTCTAACCAAAATGAATCTGTGGTTCTGTGATTGTGACATCTTAGTGTCAGATCTTCAAAGTGTTACCTTACAGGCATGCAACAGCACAAGTCCAGCTGATTCCTACATCTAGGAATTCTTAATGCTCACAGCTCTTGCAAAATGCTTTCAGTTTAAAGAGGGAATTCCTGAAGGGAGCAAAAGCAGTTAGGTAATGTTATAGGAATCAGCTATCTCTCATTGCTTTTGCAAACTCCCTACTGTGAGATATTGTGGCTTCAAACAGGCACACATTCTGTGTTTCCCATTTTCCATACTTGAGACATGCTTTGGCTAGGCAGACTTCTGCACCCCCTCCTGATGGAAGACAGCCTATCCACATAGTTTAAGTCCACATTTGATGTATTAGTGTCCATCATTGCTCACCCAACTGAAGAAGGTATAAACCACCTTACCCTGAGGGTTCTAAAAGCAACATGAAAACATTAAAAATACAAATATTTAGCAGAGAATGACAAAAAAAAAAGGATTGAAAATAATGATCAGATGTGTTCTTCTACACAGGGTATGTGTAGCAGCCAAAACAAGAGCAAAGAAGCAGTGCAGAGGGGAAATAGTGTCCTGAGGCCCTTTGCCACCATGAATCATAGAATCATAGAATCAAAGAGGTTGGAAGAGACCTCCAAGATCATCCAGTCCAACCTAGCACCCAGCCCTAGCCAGTCAACTAGACCATGGCACTAAGTGCCTCATCCAGTCTTCTCTTGAACACCTCCAGGGACTCCACCACCTCCCTGGGCAGCCCATTCCAATGCCAATCACTCTCTCTGCCAACAACTTCCTCCTAACATCCAGCCTAGACCTCCCCCAGCACAACTTGAGGCGGTGTCCCCTTCTTCTGTTGCTGCTTGCCTGGCAGAAGAGCCCAACCCCACCTGCCTACAACCTCCCTTCAAATAGTTGTAGACAGCAATGAGCTCTGCCCTGAGCCTCCTCTTCTGCAGGCTGCACACCCCCAGCTCCCTCAGCCCCTCCTCATAGGGTTTGTGTTCCAGGCCTTTCACCAGCTGAGTAAAGGACCACTTTATTTTCCAGGATGAGGTCACCTCCATCATTTGCTTTCTCCAAGGCAGAGGCTGGCTGTAGAAATATCCTTGGCAGAAAGGAGTCAAAGGAACACAAAGCAGTGGTGGAGGGGGGTGACAGACGACAAAGAGGCATGCTGCCTCCTGGACTGAGCTAACACCAGCACGTCACACGGGGCTGAGTGACAGCAGAAAGAAGAGGACTTTTCACAGGACTGAGGGCTCAGAGTGCCTCTGAGCTTTGGTAAAAGTATAATTACATGATGAAGGAAAAGACAGAGTAGCAGAGAGTACTGCAAGTTCAAGGATTGCTTGACTTAGCAAAGGAGATGCTGACATCCAGGGCTGGAAAAGGAAGGGTGGGGAAGGGGGGAGAGGAGAGGCAGACAAACATGGGTGATGTCTTGCAGCCTGAGAAAAAACAACACAAATTATTGGTGCTTTCCAGTCAGTCACCAAGACAACAGCAGATTGGATTTGGAGCTGCCTGTAATAATTTATGACTACTTTGTCTTGGTTGGATTATTTGTGCTGCTTTGCCTGCTTGTGTTGGATTCATTATCTTGGCAAAAGCTTCAGCCAGCCAGACAAGGCAGTGGGCTAAGAAAGGGGCAATTTGGGGAAATTTGGATCTACCAAAGGGTGATATAAAAGTACTGGTGAAGATGGAAAAGGTTACTGCCCTGGCTGTTTTGAACAGCTTTTGTGCTCTCATTTCTTCCCAGTGGTAAGAGAGAGAGGTGCAGCCAAAGAGCAAAGACAATGAAATCTCTTGTTGCTATAAAAGGACCTTCTGGTCCCCGTATCCACTGCTGATCTCAAGCTCCCTAAAAGAGAGGTCAGAATTGTGCTGGGACCTGCTGGGACCCTTTGGCCCTGGCAGCCAGCTGTAAGAAGCATCACAGTGTTTGTACCCTCGGTGGCAGACCCAGAGCTCAGAGAGCTGGGAGGTGTCAGAGGAGCTGGGCACTGTGTCACAGCAGTGTTGGACTCAGGAAGGACAAAGTCTGTGGGGACAGGGAACTGCTTGAGAGAGTCCAGCACAGAGCCACAAAATTATTAAGGGAATGGAACATCTTCCTTACGAAGAGAGCCTGAGGGAGCTGGGGCTGTGCTGCTTGGGGAGGAGGAGACTGAGAGGTGACCTCACTCGTGTTTGTGAAGATGCAAAGGTGAGTGCCAGGAGGCTGCAGCCAGGCTCTGCTGGGTGATGCCCAATGACAGCACAAGGGGCAATGGTGGAAGCTGAGGCATAGGAAGTTCCATGGTAACACAAGGAGGAATTTTTACCCTCTGAGAGTGACAGAGCACTGGAACAGTCTGTACAGGGGGGTGGTGGAGTCTCCTTCTTGGGATATTCAAGAGCAGCCTGGATGCATTCCTGTGTGATCTGGTATGGGTGATCCTGCTGTGGCAGGGGAGTTGAACTGGATGAACTTTTGAGTCCCCTTCCAGCTCCTAACATTCTGTGTTTCTGTGAATCTCAAAACTAGCTGCCTGAAAACACCACTTCAAGAAGAAACCCAGCAGCAGCATAGCAGAGATAGACAAGTGCCAGGCAACATGCTGCACTTGGAAGGTCAGTTGGTTGGAGGGTGAAGAGATGGAGATTGGACACGAGGGATGAAGTCCTTTCACAGCAGGCAAACAACTGAGTGACAAAAATCCTGTTAGTCCCTCCCTGCTGGGATGCCCACACCTGTCAGGGGCAAAGATGGTAAACTGCACACACACACAAGGCAAATTGCTCACCATATGGTCTCGTTTGCTTTGGAAGCAGTGGGTGGCAAAATGCAGAAGAATCCATGTCCTACAGCATGCAAATCACCTGCAATGTTGTGGCCCTGGACCTGCAGTGTTGTGGCCCTGGACCTGCAGTGTTGTGGCCCTGGACCTGCCAGGCTTGCCTTTTCAACAGGCAAAGGTTTTCCTGGAGATTGGCTGTCCTGGAGTTTTCCATTTCTGGGACACCTCAGAGCTGTATTAAAACCTTCAAGCAAGAGTAGTTAAAGATCATTAAATATGTCAGGAAAAGGGATTTTGCACCTCTGAAGTGGATGCTACAATCACACAGAATGACAGATGCAATGACACGATGGACACAATGCACCACTGCTACAAGGAGAGGCTGAGGGAGCTGGAGATGTTCAGTCTGGAGAGGAGAAGGCTCTGAGGTGACCTTATTGTGACCTTTCATTATCTGAAGGGGGCTGCAGGAAAGCTGGGGAGGAACTTTATAGGATGTCAGGTAGTGATAGGACTGGGGGGAATGGAGCAAAGCTGGAAATGGGTAGATTCAGCCTGGATGTGAGGAGGAAGTTCTTCAGCATGAGGGACCCTGGAATTGGTTGCCCAGGGAGGTGGTGGAAGCCTCATCCCTGGAGGTGTTTAAGACCAGGCTGGTTGAGGGTCTGGACAGCTTGTTCTAGTGTGAGGTGTCCCTGCCCATGGCAGGGGGGTTGGAGCTAGATGATCCTTGTGGTCCCTTCCAATCCTGACTGATTCTCTATGTGGCCTAATTGGGGCAGAGTATAGGGGGAGGAGAACCTCCCTTGAATTCGACTCCCTAGAATTGAACTCCTGAACACCCAAAAAGAGTGGAGGATCTGTTGGTTCTGTTCCACCTATAAACCTCCACAGCTTCATCACCAACAGAAGCATTTAAAACATCAGACAGCAGTGACTGCCCCTGCTGCAAGTTTCATGGCTTCAGCAAAGCGACAAATGTGAGGAGCAGTTGGTGTGTGCCATGCTTTGCACATTGCACTGATTTTGTTCCCACTAACATTTGAAGCTGACAAGATGGAAAACATCCTGTCCCTGTGCATACCAACGACCAGTTCAGCGTGGGGGTGTTTCAACAGTTGAAATCTGTGCACATCTCACTTGTGGAAACAAAGTAGTGCTGTAGCCTAACCCTTTGAGTTGACCCATCCGTGTGCATGCCTCTGTTTCTCTTCCCTTGCAGCTTTCCCTCTCACAGATATTAAGGCAGACCTCTTTCCCCTTGAGGTCAGGGCCAGCTTAGAAAGCTGCTTTAGGACTACAATGAATAAACTTTCAAAAAACACAAAGAAGAGAAAGAAATGGCAGCTCAGAGTCATCCATCATTTTCCCTTCACTTCTTCCTTCTCCCTACAGCTATTGCTGGAGCCCTTTATGAACCCCAAATGTTCCTTGCTCTTCTGTGGCAAGCACTTTGTGAATTGTTTATTAGCTTGGAAAACTGCTTCTGTCTCTCAAGACAGGTGCCAGTAGGAGCTATCTGGCATGAGTGCTCTGGGAAGAAAGGGCCTTTATGCCTTAGGAACCAATGAGCTATTCCAAATGATCCAGTGCTATGAACCATGCTGAACTGAAGACCAGCAAATGTTACCTTCCATCTCTTCTAGTGACTTTAGTGTTGTCTTCATTATCATCTTCTGCTCTCCCTTGCCAATTCTCTCAGCACTTTGCCTCCTGTGCTGCATACCAGCTGACAGATGTATCCTTTTCGTTTCACATACTCTTAAAGCCTTGGGCACTGCTTTCTGGAGATATTTATACAGCTCTGGGACCCAGCTGCTGGAAAAGTACTTTGTACTGAATATTTGTTGCATGTTCTACAAGCTTCCCCCACACTCTTACTTTGCATAGATGAAAACAAAACAAAGGTGCTGATGCTTTGTATGTATTTTGTATGAAACCTCAGCAGCAGACAGTGCAGCATCCTGACAGTCTTTCAGAGGTTGGCTCCATAATGATGTGAATTACTTCAGAAACAAATTTCATCTGTGCCACAGTGCCTTCAAAATATGTCTACCACCAAGCTTCTTCATCACCTGCAAGCAAAAAGAATCAGGGAACGTCTTCCTCATGCACATGACAATATACCTCTGTGTCCTCAGCTCAGACACTGGGAGAGCAAGGACATCTGCAGCCAGACAGGCTGCTGAGCTCATACCCCTGCTGTAGTCAGAAAGAGTACTCAGCCAGGTGCTACTTCTGCTGGTGTAGAGCTGGACTGTTGGAGTGAATCCAGAGAAGGTCAGAAAGATGCTCAGAGGGCTGCAGCAGCTCTGCTCTTCTGCAGGCTGAGAGAGTTGGGGCTCTGCAGCCTGCAGAAGAGAAGGCTTTGAGGAGACCTTGGAGTGGCCTTCCAGGATCTGAAGGAGGCTACAGGAGGGCTGGGGAGGGACTGTTGACAAGGTCTTGTAATGACAGGATGAGGAGGAATGGATTTGAACTGGCAGAGGGGAGATTCAAAATGGATGTTAGGAAAGGGTTCTTTGCAATGAGGGTGGTGAGACACTGGCACAGGTTGCCAGGGAGGCTGTGGCTGCTCCCTCCCTGGAGGTGTTCAGAACCAGATTGGATGAGGCCTTGAGTGACCTCTTCTAGTGGGAGGTGTCCCTGCCTATGGCAGGGGGTTGGAACTGGCTGAGCTTTGAAGTCCCTTCCAGCCTAAACCATTCTGTGATTCTGTCTAATGGCTTCCCCTTATGGACATGGTACACAGTAAGGAACTGATACAAAGATCACTCATGCTCTGTTTGAAATGTTCTTTTGCCCTGTGGCTCTATTTCACTTTCAGCATACCTTACAGATAGAGTGATTACCTGTGGAATAACCAACTCCCAGCCCTGGAAGGTGAAGGTGGAAGAGTATGAAGGCTCTTTTACTGAGTGTCTTATAGAACTGTGGCATTGGTCTGGTTGGAAAAGATCTCTAAGATCATCAATTTCAACCATAGACTCTAACACCACCATGGCCACTAAACCATACTGTAAAGTCCCCTGTTCACACATCTACCAAAGAACCTGTAGCCAGGTGGGGTTGGGCTCTTCTGCCAGGCAACCAGCAACAGAACAAGGGGACACAGTCTCAAGTTGTGCCAGGGGAGGTCTAGGCTGGATGTTAGGAGGAAGTTGTTGGCAGAGAGAGTGATTGGTATTGGAGTGGGCTGCTCAAGGAGATGGTGGAGTCTCTGTGCTTGGAGGTGTTGAAGCAAAGCCTGGCTAGGGCACTTGGTGCCATGGTCTGGTTGATTGGACAGGGCTGAGTGATAGGTTGGACTGGATGATCTTGGAGGTCTCTTCCAACCTGGTTGATTCTATGATTCTATGATCTCCAGGGATGGTGACTCTGCCACCTCCCCAGACAGACTTTTCCACTCTTGCAGCAAAGAAATTTTCCTAATATCCAATGTAAACCTCCCCTGGCACAATTTCAGGATTTATAGGGCTGGGTGCTAGGTTGAACTGGATGATCTTGGGGGTCTCTTCCAACCTGGTTGATTCTATGATTCCATGATTCATTTCCTCTTGTTCTGTCATCTGATGCAGGAGAGGTGGGACCAATGTCTACCTAGTTCCTACCTTCTTTCAGGGAGTCACAGAGAGCAATGAGGTCTCTCCTCAGCCTCCTCCTCTACAGACTAAACAACCCCAATTCCCTCAGGTGTTCCTCACCTGCCCTGTTCTCCAGTCCCTTCACCATCTTTGTTGCCCTTCTCTGGACACCAGAACCTCAATGTCCTTCTTGGAGTGAGTGCCTCCAAACTGAACTCAGTGTTGCAATTGCAGCCTCACCAGTGCTGCATACAGGAGGACAATCACTCCCCTGCTCCTCCTGGCCACCTTGTTCCTAATATAGGCCTGGATGCTGTTAGTCTTCTTGGTCACCAGAGCACACTGATGGATCACATCCAGACAGCTAGCAGGAAACATCCCTAGGTCCTTTCCCACCAGAAAACTTTCCAGCCACTCTGCCTCAAGCATTGCATGGGTTTGGGGTGACCCAAGTGCAAGTCAGCGAGCCCCAAGTCTTACCACAGTTCTCTTACTTGGATGGTCTGTGCAGAGAAAGCAATAAACAGGGTGTTGGGGAAATGCCATAGCAGCACCCCTAAGGTAAAGCAGCTGGCCTTTGCTTCAGTTTCTAGGGCAGCATTTGAATAAACATTAGGCATGGTGATTATGGAACATTTTAGCAAGGATACATCATTGCCAGCATTATTCCATTATGGGGGTTTTTTTGAGTTCACATTAGCATAATAACTTGCATTGTTGGTATAATTTCAGATGTTTTAAGGACATGGCTGGAGAATAAGAAGCTCAGGCTGTAAAGTGTCTGATTGCCAGTTGCTCCTCTTGCTTGCCATGACCCAGTAACATATTTCCCTTTACTCTGCTCTCCTGAGACCCCACCTGCAGTATTGTGTGCAGTTCTGGAGCCCCCAGCACAAGAAGGACATGGAACTGTTGGAGCAAGTCCAGAAGAGGCCATGAAGGCTGCAGCAGCTCTGCTATGAGGACAGGCTGAGAGAACTGGTGCTCTGCAGCCTGCAGAAGAAAAGGCTTCAAGGAGACCTTAGAGTGGCCCTCCAGTATCTGAAGGGTGCTAGAGGAGGGACTATTGACAAGGTCTTGTGATAACAGGATGAGGTGTGATGGTTTTAAATTGGCAGAGGGGAGAATAAATCTTAGGAAGAAGTTCTTTCCAGTGGGGATGGTGAGACACTGGCACAGGTTGAGGGTGATGAGACACTGGCACAGGTTAAAGGTGGTGAGACACTGGCACAGGTTGAAGGTGGTGAGACACTGGCACAGGTTAAAGGTGGTGAGACACCGGCACAGGTTGAGGATGGTGAGACACTGGCACAGGTTGCCCAGGGAGGTTGTGGAGCACAGAAGCACAGAATGTGATCTTCAATCACATTCTGTGCTTCTGTGCTCCACAACCTTCCTGGAGATGTTCAGGACCAGATTGGATGAGGCCTTGAGTGACCTATTCTAGTGAGAGATGTCCCTGCCTATGGCAGGGGGTTGGAACTGGCTGAGCTTTGAGGTCCCTTCCAACCTAAACCACTCTATGATTCTCTTAAATTCTTCCCTTTCTGCCTTTGTTTGACTTATCAAAATGGAAATGCAAACCAGAAGTGCTGCAGACTTTCAGAGTCACTTAGGCTCCCTGTTCAGGCTTTGGAGGCACAGAGCAGCACGAGGCACAATCATGCAGATTAAGTGCTCTTTGGAGTATTAGAAGCCACTTAATCTGTATAAATATGCTTCAGGTTGCTTGGTTTTTACAACACCTGGAGAAGCAACTGCAGTGGTTCAGAAAAGCATGTGATGGATTCTTTAACAGAAGAGATATGATCCATGATAAGTTCATCTTCTGAGTGGCTATTGTCAGAATCCTACTTGTTGGGGTTTTTGGTTTGTTTGGGGTTCTTTTGTGTTTGATATTTTGTTGCACTGTGCTAATGCAAGTGACAAAGGGAATTTCCTATTGTAGACCCCTATTACTTCAAACATTCTGCTTTTATCACTTGACTTGGAAGATAAGCACAAGAGATGAGCAAGTGCTGAGCAGTTTTATGTTACCAATTCACGCAGCAGGAAGGATTTACAATTTTAAGTACAAAACATAAGCAGTGTTTCTTTTCTCACCTAGCTAAATAGCTTAGCCTGTGCATAGCATAGCTTACATTTCTCATAGGATTATAGAACCATAGAATTGTTTCAGGTGGAAAAGGCCTCCAAGATCATTGAGTCCAACCAGCAACCTAACACTAAACACCACCATGGCCATTAAACCATGTCCCAAAGTGCCATGGCCCCAGGCTCCTTGAACACTTCCAAGAATGGCAACTCCACCACCTCCCTGGGCAGTCTGCTCCAATGGCTGACTACTCTTGCAGCAAAGAAATTGTTCCCAATATCCAACCTGAACTTCCCCTGGCATGACTTGAGGCTATGTCCTCTTGTTCTGTCTTGTTCAGATTTTAGGGAGAAGAGACCAGCTCCCACCTTTCTTCAACCTTCTTTCAGGGAGTTGTAGAGAGCAATGAGGTCTCCTCTCAGCCTCCTCTTCTCCAGACAAATCCACCCCAGTTCCCTCAGCTGCTCCTGATCAGATATGTTCTTTAGACCATTCACCAGCTTTGTTACCCTTCTCTGGATATGCTCCAGCATCTTAATGCCCATCTTGTAGTGAGAGGTTCCACTGAATCATAGAGTCATAGAACCAACCAGGTTGGAAGAGACCTCCAAGATCATCCAGTCCAACCTAGCAGCCAGCCCTATCCAGTCAACCAGACCATGGCACTAAGTGCCCCAGCCAGGCTTTTCTTGAACACCTCCAGGGACAGCCACTCCACCACCTCCCTGGGCAGCCCATTCCAATGCCAATCACTCTCTCTGCCAGGAACTTCCTCCTAACATCCAGCCTAGACCTCCCCCAGCACAACTTGAGACTGTATTGAAAGCTGAACCAAATGTTCAAGGTGCAGCCTCAACAGAGCCAAGTACAGAGGCACAATCACTGCCTTACTCCTGCTGGCCTCACTATTCCTGATACATGCCAAGCTGTTGGTCTTCTTGGCCTTTTAGTTTCCATTGACTCTAATCTTCATCTGCATTGGAACTGAAAAGAATGAGCTACAAGATAGGACCAAAACCATCATAGTGGGATGGTAGCTGTTTTGCTTTTGGGGTTTACAGTGTCATTTAGACTAATAACTCTTCATAGGATAGTTTAATTATAGCCAAAAATAGAAAGCATGGTTGCACTGCACAGCTTTCCCAGAGGATGTCTTATGTATCCTGAGATAAATTTAAGCTCTATATTTAATATATTTGCAGCTGTAACTGTGTTGGCTTCTGAAATCCCTTCTCATTCAAATGCTTGCAGCAGCCGCTCCTTAGCAGAAACTGGAACGGACAAAACAGCCTTCATCAGGAAATGATGGCTCCAAAGATGGAAATAAAACTGGAGACTGGATGTCCCCTGACCATCAGAAAGAGTTCAATATATAGAATTCTAATTGCAATTACATTTAGTGGTGACCTGGCAGTGCTGGGTTAACAGCTGGACTTGGTGAGCTTAAAGGGTTTTGCCAACCTTTACGACTTTGCTCTGCTCCATCACAGCTTTTGAGTTGTATTATCAATAAGTGTCTGTCATGGGGAAAAAAAAGCCTACACTGTGGTCCTTCTCCAAGGATGACTGAGTAAATGCCAGTATTGTGTCATTGCTGTCTACAACTACCTGAAGGGAGGTTGTAGCCAGGAGGAGGTTGCTCTCTTCTCTCAGGTGGCCAGCACCAGAATGAGAGGACACAGCCTCAAGCTATGCCAGGGGAAATTTAGGCTGGAGGTGAGGAGAAAGTTCTTCCCTGAGAGAGTCATTGGACACTGGAATGGGCTGCCCGGGGAGGTGGTGGAGTCGCCGTCCCTGGAGCTGTTCAAGGCAGGACTGGACGTGGCACTTGGTGCCATGGTCTGGCCTTGAGCTCTGTGGTAAAGGGTTGGACTTGATGATCTGCGAGGTCTCTTCCAACCCTGATGATACTGTGATACTGTGGGGTTGGTCTCTTCTGCCAGGCAAGCAGCAACAAAACAAGGGGACACAGTCTCAGGTTGCACCAGGGGAGGTCTAGGCTGGATGTTAGGAGGAAGTTCTTGCAGAGTGACTGGCATTGGAATGGGCTGCCCAGGGAGGTGCTGGAGTTGCTGTCCCTGGAGGTGTTCAAGAGAAGCTTGGATGTGACACTTAGTTCCATGGTATGGTTGACTGGACAGGGCTGGGTGCTAGGTTGGGCTGGATGAACTCGGAGGTCTCTTCCAACGTGCTTGATTCTATGATTCTATGATTCAAATGGACTTTGTTTTTTATTTAAAGAGCTGAGGTAATTAAGGTAGCTTTCTTAATTTTAAGGTACAGGTTGCATTGTTTATGACTTGCAGAGAAATGACTAATATATGTTTTTTTTTTCCACTGTAGGCTTGGATTTAGTTCCCTGGCCCAGAACCAGCTGCAAGCACTGAAATGTTAGATGACCTCTGTTGCACAGGGGTCCTGTTGCCAGCAGCTCACTGCAGGAGCTTTAATATTTATTTATTTATTTATTTACCATCGGCTTTTAC
Source organism: Pogoniulus pusillus (assembly GCF_015220805.1). Classification (NCBI taxonomy): domain Eukaryota; kingdom Metazoa; phylum Chordata; class Aves; order Piciformes; family Lybiidae; genus Pogoniulus; species Pogoniulus pusillus. The sequence goes on from NC_087297.1 coordinate 4,981,215, forward strand.
TCCACTCTTGGTTTTATCATTCCTGATCTCTGCAAACATGCTTTATTGTCTGGATCATCGAATTTTGTCAGGCAAACGTGCTCCATTTCTTTTCCTGTTAAAAATGTTAGCGTGCTCTTCAATAAGAACTGTTTTTCCTTTCAGAGCAAGTGATGCGTGAGGTCTGATCTTTTGCAGTTGAAGGAAGATGTTCTTTAAGCATTGATTTAGGGTCTGCCTTTGTCTTACTCATTTTCAACTGCATGCAGTCAGACCTGATTAATCTGAATTAGTATGCAAAGCCCCTTTTAGAACTAAATAAAATCAGATTAACAAGGAGAGGATACATACAAGGATGTGTTATAGGGTTGGTTAGGAGTGAAATCCTTCTCATTCTTAAACGTACAGACATTGGTGTCTAAACAGTTCATGGCTTCTAATTAGCTACATAGTTTTGCTGTGTTACAGAGCTGTAATTCTGTTTGACTTCTGAGTGAAGCACCTAGGCTTGATCACGAGAGCATGCAGTAAAATGCCTTTGTAGGATTTCACAACTGAAACTGGCCTTAGCAAGATCACTCAGCCAATGCTTTTCTGATCACAAGTGTGTTTAAAGAGGTGTCACTATGGGGCCATTTCAGAAGTCACTTTGCTTTTAAGCAGTGGCTGATGCAGCTTGATATGAATTAAGAGCAGCTGAAATCACTGAATCACAGAATGATGGGGGCTGGAGGGGAGCTCTGGAGATCATTTAGTCCAAGCTCTCTGCAGCAGCAGGGTCAGCTGGAGCAGGCTGCACAGCATGGCACCCAGACAGGCTTTGAGTGACTCCAGAGACAGACACTCTCACCTCCCTGGACAGCTCATTCCACTGCTCTGCCACCCTCAAAGTAAATAAGTTCAGCCTCACGTTTAAATGGAACTTCCTATGATCAAGTCTGTGCCCTCTATCTCTTGTCCTGTCACTGTGCACCACTGAAAAAACACCTGCCTCATCCTCCTGACACACCCTTGAAGTATGGATAAGCATGGATAAGATCCCACTCAGTTTTCTCTAGGTTAAAAAACCCCATGTCCCTTAGCCTTTCTTGATCAGAGTTGTTCCAGTCCCCTCAGCACCTTTGTAGCCCTTTGTTGAGGATGAATCTCGAAGTCTTCACTGCAACATCTCCTTCCCTCTGCCTCCTGGATACCCACTTATATTATCCTGGCTTTGATGCTTGTTGGAGACAACACCTCAGCTGGCTCGAGGGGCAGAAAATAACCCTCTATTCCTGCCACCTCACTGCACAGCCAAGTACTGAAATTGATGAGATGGAACAGAATGGAAAGAGTGAATGTGTGGTGAGGTGGCAGGAATAGGGGAGGAAAGAATTAAAAAGGAGGCAGAACTTCCATCTTTCAGATGCTGTGGAACAGTTGCTGCATCAGCCACAGTGTGGGATTGTGCCCTAAGGAAGCCAGTGTCAAGTCTGCAGCTCAGCACCATGCTTGAGCGTTGAGTTTACCTTGCAGGAGCATAGAATCATAGAATCATAGAATCAGTCAGGATTGGAAGAGACCACGAGGATCATTCAGTTCCAACCCCTCTGCCATGGGCAGGGACACCCTACCCTAGAGCAGGCTGCACACAGCCTCAGCCAGCCTGGCCTGAAACACCTCCAGCCATGGAGCCTCAACCACCTCCCTGGGCAACCCATTCCAGCCTCTCACCACTCTCATGGTGAAAAACTCTCTCCTCGTGTTCAGTCTGACTGTCCCCACCTCCAGCTTTGCTCCATTCCCCCCAGTCCTGTCACTCCCTGAGAACTTCAAAAGTCCCTTCCCAGCTTTTTTGTAGCCCACTTCAGATCCTGGAAGGCCACAAGAAGGTCTCCTGGGAACCTCCTCTTCTGCAGCCTGCACAGTCCAAACTCTTTCAGTCTGTGCTCACAGCAGAGCTGCTGCAGCCCTCTAAGCATACTCATGGCCCCTCTTTGGACATGCTCCAGCACGTCCACATCCTTCTTGTAATAGGGGCTCCAGGGCCTGACTTCAGTCAGCTGGATTAAATGTGTGCTTTAAACAGAGGCAGACTCCACAACTGGTTGTGGCATCAAAGTAAAACATCTCCTGACTGCACCAACATTTCATCTCCACACATATGGCCCTGCCTTGGAGTGAGCAGGAAACTGCCCTGGGCTTTGGCTAAGAGGACCAAATATGCTCTTCTCTGGGCAGAGGCCACAGGTATGCAGACCCCCCATAGGCACAACTGCCTTCTTAGCTGCTGCACAGGTCTTTCTGTTCGTTAGAGCTGCACAGAACCACAACTCTGCATCTCCTCTCTGTGTCTCATCTGTGTTTCTAAACCTAAACAGGGCATGTTGCTCTGCTGGGGAGCAATAATCAAAAAGCTTCTCAGACACAATGGAAAAAGGCTACTCTAGCAGGACATTGGTTATTTTCATTTGAAATGACAAAAACTCATCTAGCAGGGCACAATGAAGGCTTTATACTCACTAACCCATGTCCTATTTATACTACTTTTTGCCCTGATGCATTTCCCTACAATTAAGTAGAAATGACTCAAAGGCATGCAGAAGGGATTAATTGGCAAGTGAGGGGGGATCTGGCTACTACACTGCCATGCTGCCAGAAAGAAAGAAGAAAGAAGCTTGGGGAGAAGATGTAAAAATACCTGTAAGTGCAAAAAGCCAACAGCTGTAGGAATATCCCCTGTGAGAGCTAAGTACCACTGTGCGACGTGGCTTAGATCAAAGAACAGGAGCAACATGATGAGGTTCCCCACATGGGATGTTTTCCATGGGTCTTTCATGTAGCTTCATTTTATTTAGGCTTAAACTGAATTGCCTGGGCAGGCAGGTGGAGATTTGATACAGTTGTTTGGAAGCTGTAGGAACCCAGATGAGAAGAAACCACGACCATGTTGGTGTGCTGCTCACATCTCTTCCAAAGTGAAAGGGCTAACGCTGCACATCCTTGCCTCTCTGAGAGGACACTTTGCTTAGCTGGGGTAGAATCGTAGAATCAGTCAGGGTTGGAGGGGACCACAAGGATAATCTAGTTCCAATCCTCCTGCCATGGCCAGGGACATCCTACCCTAGAGCAGGCTGCACACAGCCTCAGCCAGCCTGGCTTAGACACCTCCAGCCATGGGGCCTCAGCCAACTCCCTGGGCAACCCATTCCAGCCTCTCACCACTCTCATGGTGAAAAACTCTCTCATGTCCAGTCTCTCTCCACCTCCAGCTTTGCTCCATTCTCCCCAGTCCTGTCACTCCCTGACAGTCTAAAAAGTCCCTCTCCAGATTTTTTGTAGCTCCCTTCAGATCCTGAAAGGCCATAAGAAGGTCACCTGGGAGCTTCCTCTGCTCCAGCCTGCACAGCCCCAACTCTTTCAGTCTGTGCTCACAGCAGAGCAGCTGAAGTCCTCTGAGCACCCTCCAGGCCCTTCTCTGAACACTCTCCAGCATCTCCACATCCTTCTTGTAATGGGGGCTCCAGAGTTGGATGCAGGACTCCAGGTGGGGTCTCAGCAGAGCAGAGTAGAGGGGGAGAATCACCTCCCTGGCCCTGCTGGCCACACTTCTGCTGCTGCAGCCCAGGCTCTGCTTGGCTTTCTGGGCTGCAAGTGCACACTGCTGGCTCCTGTTGGGCTTCTCCTCCAGCAGCACCCCCAAGTCCCTCTCCTCAGGGCTGCTCTCCAGCCAGTCCCTGCCCAGCCTGCATTTGTGCTTGGCATTGCCTCGACCCAACTGCAGGACCTTGCCGAACCTCCTGAGCTTGGCTTGTGCCCACCTCTTCAGCCTGTCCAGGTCCCTCTGGATGGCATCCCTGCCCTCCCATCTTTTTACTTTGCTATTTCTTAGGACTGTATTCCCCATTCATTTCTTGTAGGGCTGTAGAATTTCAACAATGATCACATTATTGGTCAAATCTTTCCCATCTCCAGGAAAAAAAAAAGAAGACAGAAAAACAGAAGAGGAAAAAGAACAAAAGAAAGGCTGTGCAGTGCCTTAACAATCTGCTCTTGCACTTCTGAACTTTGGCTGTCAGGCTGCTAGCTGCAGTGTTTTTCAGGAGGGAATATACATCTGGCCATTTCTGTGCTATTCTGCTTGCCCTTAGCTCTCTTCCTTCATTCTGGATAAATAAAAAGATTAATTCCCACACATTCCTGAAACTCTGCTTGGCTCTAAATTAGATCAAGTTGGGAGTTTTGCTCATTACAGCTCTTCTTCCCTGCCGGCAGAGAGAGCCTTGGCTTTGTCACTTGTCTTCTGCTTGTCCTCCTGTCTTTAAAATTCAATTGTAAATCCCACATGAATCATAGAATAGAATCACAGAATGTACTGCGTTGGAAGAGACCTTTAAAGGTCATCTTGTCCAACCCCTCTGCAGTGAGCAAGGGCTTCCACAGCTACAGCAGGTTGTCCCATCAAGCCTGAACATCTCCAGGCATGGGGACTCCACCATGTCCCTGGGCAATCTGTTCCAGTGTTCCACCACCCTCATTGTCAAGACCTTCTTCATAATGTCCAATCTAAATGTACTTTTCTCAAGTTTCAAACCACTGTCTCTTGCTCTAGTGCTACAGTAATAGCCCACTTCAGGCATGGAAAGGCTGCTATAAGATCATAGAATCAGTCAGAGTTGGAGGGGAGCACAAGGATCATCTAGTTCCAACCCTCCTGCCATGGGCAGGGACACCCTACCCTAGAGCAGGCTGCACACAGCCTCATCTAGCCTGGCCATAAACACCTCCAGCAATGGGGCCTCAACCACCTCCCTGGGCAACCCATTCCAGCCTCTCACCACCCTCATGCTGAATAACTTCCTCCTCACATTCAGTCTGAATCTCCCTACCTCCAGCTTTGCTCCATTCTTCCCTGTCCTGTCACTCTCTGAGAGCCAAAAAAGTCTCTCCCCAGTTTTTTTTTAGCCCCCTTCAGATTCTGGAAGGCCACAAGAAGGGTTTGGTATGCTCCTACAGATGGGCAGGCACACAGGAGGTCTTCTTCCTCCTTGTCATTCTAGATAGCCATAGAGGAGCCTCACTGAAAGACCTCTTCAATCGATGAGGATGTTCCTGTGATACTCAGGGAAGGCAGGCTGATGTTTTTTTGTTGTGAAGCCAGATGACAAAGCCTAGTGGCAAAGGACTGTGTTAAGTTCCAGTCTTCTTTTACCAGGAAAAAAAAACACAACTACTCTTTAGGGGATTTTCCTTGTGCCTGCTTTCTTCAGAGAGGTGCTAAAACACCAAGAGTGGCCAACACAAAGTGGCCAAGCCACAAGACAAACTGGCTTTGTGAAATGAAGCAATTAGGGCTGTGAACAGGGAGCCAAGGAAGCTTACCTTAGCACTTTTCTAGCTCCTTTATCCCCTTGCAGAAGTGCTAAGATGATCTGAGTGGGCAGAGTGGATGCAGGGATTTTGGTTATCACCAGAGCAGCCAGACCGTGTTCTATCAGCTACAAAATCGTAGGAACAATAATAAAGTAACTTCCAAAGCACCTCTGGGAGTTTGTACAAAGCTTTACTTAACATGACAAAAATGTCAAAGTGATGCTGAGCTCAGCTCCCAGGAAAGCAAAGCTTGTGTTGATTGTGAAACCATATCATTTTCTCTTAAATTGGGATAAGCCTTACAAAAACAAAAGTCAAAATAATGTTGAGTTCACCTCCCCAAAAGAATGGAAGTTGTAACTGCTATGAAATGATGTGAAACTTTATGTGATTTTGTATGACATGGCTTATGATCACATCCTGCAGACCAAGGGAGCTTCTCCTCCCCCTCTGCTCTGCCCTGGTGAGATCTCACCTGGAATATTGTGCTCAGTTTTGGGATCCTCAGTTCAGGCAGGACAGGGATCTACTGGAAAGAATCCAAGAGGGCTGTGAAGGTGGTGAAGGGACTGGAGCACAGCCCTGTGAAGAGAGGCTGGAGGGACCTGGGGCTTTTTGGTTTGGTGAAGAGAAGACTTAGAGGGGATCTAATCAATGTTTATGAATATCAAGATGGAGAGGACAAACTCTGCTCAGTTGTGCCCTGTGATAGGAGAAGGGGCAATGGATATAAACTACAGCACAGGAACTTCTGCCTCAACATGGGGAAGGACTTCTTTGCTGTAAGGGTCCCAGAGCACTGGCGCAGGCTGTCCAGAGAGGTTGTGGAGTCTTCTTCTCTGGAGCCTTTCAGGGCCTGTCTGGATATGTTCCTGTGTGACCTGTGCTAGATTATGATCCTGCTCTGGCATGGGGGATTGGACTCAATGGTCTACAGAGGTCCCTTCCAACCTCTACCATCCTGTGGTCCTGACATCCTGCATGATCCTTGCTATCAAGTCCTATATTTGCACAGCTGGGCTGATCTTCAGCCAAGAAATTAAGATTGAGGTGAAATTAGCAGGGTTTTGTACTGAAAAGCATTTATGGATGAATAAACGAAGAACACTTAGGAGGAACAAGAGGTTGTACTCATCTTGCTATTTTTCTTCAGCTAGCAAGCTCATTAAGGACATTTAAAACCAGTTTAATACATGCTTGACCTCGAGCCCTTACTTGGCTGGGCTTTAACAATATGCAGGTTCTCAGCTGATTTAGAGCATAGGTTGAAGCCTATTTAAAAGGGGAGATCAATTTCCATAATGCAGATTTGTCTGAAGTTCAGCTAAAACACAGACAGGTGAAATGTTACATCGTGTTGATGTCTAGTACGTGGCTCTTCACAACTGTCACCTGCCCAGCCTTACACCCTGGGCACCATATTCAGAGACAGAAGAAAGGTCAGAAAGGAATCATTTGGAGAACAAGTTAACCATGGTGGAGAACAAGTTAACCACGGTGGAGACCAAGTTAACCATGGTGGATAACAAGGTAACTATGGTGGCTAACAAGTTACCCATGGCACAGCAATGTGGTCTTGTGGCCAAGAAGGCTAATGGGATCCCTGGGGTATATTAGGAAGAGTGTGTCCAGCAGACCAAGGGAGGTTCTCCTCCCCCTCTACTCTGTCCTGGTGAGACCTCATCTTGAATACTGTGTTCAGTTTTGGACTCCCCAGTTGAAGAGGGACAGGGATCTGCTGGAGAGGGTCCAGTGGAGGGCTATAAAGATGATTAGGGAGCTGGAGGGCATGGCTTACGAGGAGAGGCCAAGAGACTTGGGACTTCTTAGTCTGGAAAAGAGAAGACTTAGAGTGGATTTGATAAATGTTTATAAGTATCTAAGGGCTGGCCAGGAGGGGGGGACAGGCTCTGCTCACTGCTCCCTGGGATAGAACAAGGAGCAATGGGTGTAAGTTGTAGCAAAAGAGGTTCTGCCTCAACACAAGGGGGAACTTCTTTACTGTAAGGGTCCCAGAGCACTGGCACAGGCTGCCCAGAGAGGCTGTGGAGTCTCCTTCTGTGGACCCTTTCAAGACCTGTCTGGATGTGTTCCTGTGTGATCTGTGTTAGATAGGATTGTACTGCTCTGGCAGGGGGCATGGACTCGATGATCATCTTGGGTCCCTTCCAACCCCTAACATCCTGTGAGATGTGATCCTGTGATCCTGTGATTTTCATTTCTTCAATCTTAATATCCTAAATACGAGGCTGAAAGAGGAGAAACAATTTGTTAGTTAAGATGCAGCTGTAACCTAAGCACAGAGACATTTCTGAATGTGAAAACTGTGCCACTAACACACCACCTGCAAAGGCAGACAGAGGATCAGGGGCAAACTTCTGCCGAGATCTACTCTGTCCCACTTGAGCACTGGAAGTCCTCTTACCTCTCTTGGAAAACAGCCTGCACAAAGCACTAATGAATATACATAGATGCAACAAATCCTGTACTGGCAGAGGAACAGATTTTATGACCTAATAGGTCTTTTCTCTCTCCAAAGGCTATAATTCTCTGAAAAACGAGTCCCTTTCCATGGAAATGTGAGGATATGCTGCACAAACTTTCCATTACAACCTAAGTTGGTTGTGCTGTGCAGAGCTCACCTACACTTTGTTAAAGGTAAAAAACCAAACGAAATAACCAAGCTGCCAACAATAAAGGCCCTGGGAGCAGAAATGTAATGGTGGGGTTTTTTTTTTGTGGTTTTGTTTGTTGCTTTTGTTTTGGTTTTTAACTGCATTAAACAATTACTGCATTTCTAGGCAACCCAGCCTGCTGCCTGAATAGTTTTGTGTTCTCCATAATCCCACTCAAGTCTTACACAGCCTCTCTGAATTTAATTCCTTCAGCTTCCCATTGGCCTCCCTGCTCCTTCTCAGACTAACCATTATTCTAGAGATGTTGACTCATACTGAACCTTTTTGATTCAAGTGCTCCCAAACACAAGGAACCTTCAATGGAGCTGAGGTTTCCACAGGGATCAAACTGGCCTCATCTGCTTCTTTATGCCAACTTACAGAAACCTTGGCCATCCTGGGGCTGTTCAAGGCAAGATTGGATGTGGCACTTGGTGCCATGGTCTAGTCTTGAGCCCTGTGGTAAAAGGTTAGACTTGATGATCTATGGGGTCTCTTCCAACCTTGGTGATACTGTGATACTGTGAATTCCTTCCCGCTTTGCCAGTCCAGAGCATGGTGTAAACCAGAAGATACTTTGGTGGTGGGTACAAAGAAGGCAATTTCAGAGGGGTATGACTCAACAAACACTCTTACAAAAAAAAAGATCTACTTTCATTTCCTGTTGGAATCAGTAACAAAATCACAGTATCACAGTGTCACTAAGGTTGGAAGTGACCTCGCAGATCAAGTCCAACCCTTTACCACAGAGCTCAAGGCCAGACCATGGCACCAAGTGCCACGTCCAGTCCTGCCTTGAACAGCTCCAGGGACGGCGACTCCACCACCTCCCCGGGCAGCCCATTCCAGTGTCCAATGACTCTCTCAGGGAAGAACTTTCTCCTCACCTCCAGCCTAAATTTCCCCTGGCACAGCTTGAGGCTGTGTCCTCTCGTTCTGGTGCTGGCCACCTGAGAGAAGAGAGCAACCTCCTCCTGGCCACAGCCTCCCCTCAGGTAGTTGTAGACAGCAATAAGGTCTCCCCTGAGCCTCCTCTTCTCCAGGCTAACCAATCCCAGCTCCCTCAGCCTCTCCTCCTAGGGCTGTGCTCAAGGCCTCTCCCCAGCCTCGTTGCCCTTCTCTGGACATGCTCAAGCATCTCAATGTCCCTCCTAAACTGGGGGGCCCAGAACTGAACACAGGACTCAAGGTGTGGTCTAAACCAGTGCAGAGTACAGGGGCAGAATGACCTCCCTGCTCCTGCTGGCCACACCATTCCTGATGCAGGCCAGGATGCCACTGGCTCTCTTGGCCACCTGGGCACACTGCTGGCTCATGTTCAGGCAGGTATCAATCAGCTCCCCCAGATCCCTCTCTGTCTGGCTGCTCTCCAGCCACTCTGACCCCAGCCTGTATCTCTGCATGGGGTTGCTGTGGCCAAAGTGCAGCACCCTGCACTTGGAGCTATTGAAGCCATCCCCTTGGACTCTGCCCATCTGTGCAGGTGGTCAAGGTCCCACTGCAGAGCCCTTCTGCCTTCCAGCCCAGCCACATCTGCCCCCAGCTTGGTGTCATAAAAATAAAAAATAAATTCCTCTTCCCCACCCACCCCCCCTTTATTTTTGACCAGCTCTTTGCAAAGTGAGCCAAACTCAGCTGCTGTTCATTTGGTGCTGCTTTCCTTTGTGCTTTAGGCTAGCCTATGCAATTAATTTTTACTAAGATCTGTTGAGTAATTTTACTGAAGCCCACTAATTTTTACCAAAGCCCTCTGGATAATTTTATTCAGGTCTACTCAGCAGGAAGCTGTTCTGGCTCCAGTTCTGATGGTCTAGCCAAATGCTGGATGCTGCCCTTATATCTGGGAACATTAGCAGTGTGCTGCAAGGGTTTCCAAAGGGATCAGGGCATGTTTCAGACACAGTGGCAGAAATGAGCCTGTGATCCGGGGGAGGTCTGTTCCAAAATGTTTTTATTCCTGATCCATCTGGAATCTCTTCTTTGAGCTAATGCAGTGTGCATTTTATTCATAGAATCACAGAATGGTAGGGGTTGGAAAGGAACTCCAGAGATCATCCAGTCCATCCTCCCCTGCCAAAGCAGGATCACCTAGGGCAGATCACACAAGATCACATCCAGGCAGGTTTTGAAAGCCTCCAGAGAAGACTTCACAGCCTCTCTGGGCAGCCTGCTCCAGGACTCTGTCACCTTTACAACACAGAGGTTTTTCTTCACATTGAGGTGGATCTTCCTGTGCTCCAGTTTGTATCTATTGTTCTTCATCCTGTTGTAGGGTGACACTAGGAAGAGCCTGGCACCTTCCTCTTGGCAGCCACTTTTCAGATGAGTATAAGCATTCATAAGATCTCTTCTCAGTCTGCTCATCTCCAGGCTCAACAGCCTCACCACTCTCAGCCTTTCCTCATTGGGCAGATGCTCCAGTCCCTTCATCATCCTCATAGCCCTCTGAGAGCTGCATTCTCTTCTTTTTATCTCATGTTGGTGTCATTTCATGAAGTTCACAGGACTAATTTTGTTCATAGTATTTCTAGAGAGGGAAGAACCAGCTCCTTTATTCAGGAGTTTTTCCTGGACTTAGAGCTCCCTGTCTGCTATTTGTGCCAGTTTATCTGACAACCTTTTTTGGATACAATGATTATATTATTTATGAATCCATTTTGTCCTCCTTTCCCCATAACAGGTTAAACTGCAGATATTTCAGTGACTTAATGAGGTCTTTCCTAACCTACTGAGCACAGTTTGCAAATGCCTACGTATGAAACAAAAGATGATCAGAGAAAGGAAGATATTCTTCTCTTCCTTTTGATGTGAATAATGGTTTAATAAAACTGTTGAGAAGTTGCATATACCTGTGAAGAATAAAGGCAACTGAGTCATCCCCTTTATAGCCATGTCTCTGAAAGCCATTCAGAAATCCATGGGAGCTGGAAGTCCTTCAGGGCCAGAAGATCAATCCTTTCTTAAGTATGAAACCCTTAGAGAATATTTCATTTGCCCAGAACATCCTACTTTTGCCTCAAACCATTGCTTGGTATATTGATGTGTGTGTTTTCTCTACACCCCCTTAAAGGCACTGAGGGGTTGGATGATGCAGGCTCCTCTTTGAGAGTCAGGATAAATAGTTTCCAAACCCCTCTATGTTACTTAGGAGGTGTGATGCCCCTAGAGCTGTGGGTACCAGAAATCTCTCTGTGGGAATTACCTTTCTCTTGCCATCTTGATGTCTTACAGACTCTGGAATTTGTCTTGTCTTCTGCCTGTCAATAATGAGGCCAGAAAGAGGTATCAGCAGAATGAGGGAGGTGATTCTCCCCCTCTGCTTTGCTCTTGTGAGAGCCCACCTGGAGCACTGAGTCCAGTTCTGGTGCCCCCAGCACAAGAAAGACATGGAGTTGCTGGAGCAGGGACAGAGGAGACCACAAAGATGATCAGAGGGCTGGAGAACCTCCCCTGTGGGAACAGACTGAGAGCTGGGGTTGTTCGAGGCATAGGAGGCTCCATGTGAACCTGTGGAAGAACTTTTCCCTGTGAGGGTGACAGAGCACTGGAAGAGGCTGCCCAGGGAGGTTGTGGAGTCTCTCTCTCTGCAGATATTCAAGAACCGTCTGGATGCATTCCTGTGTGATCTGCTCCAGGTGATCCTGCTCTGGCAGGGGGCTGAACCAGGTGATCTTTCGAGGTCCCTTCCAGCCCCTGCCAGTCTAGGATTCTACGATTCAGTCTGAAGAAGAAAAGGCTTTGGGGAGGCCCTAGAGCAGCCTTCCAGTGCTTGACGAAAGGGCCACAAAAAAGCCAGAAAGGGACTTTTCACGAGGGCTTGTAGTGGTGAGAGGTCATGGGAAGGGGAGATTTAGAATGGAGATTTGGAAGAAATTCCTTGCAGTGAGGGTTGTGAGACACTGGCACAGGTTGCCCAGGGAGGCTGTGGATGCCCTCTCCCTGAAGGCATTCAAAGCCAGGTTGGACAAAGCCTTGAGTAAGCTGGGCTAGTGGCAGGTGTCCCTGCCCATAGTGGGGAGGGCTGGAACTAGATGATCTTTAAGTCCCTTCCAGCCCAACCCATTCAATGAGTCTGTGAATCCCTAGCTAGGGCCTTCTGTCATTTACATCCCAGATGAGCCCACAAGGCCATTTAAACACTGACCTGCCTTTGATTTGCGTGCAATGCTGGCTGCTGAATGCTTTTTGTAGATGTAGCAAGCCATGTGTGACTGTTATCCACTGCTCTTCTTGCTCATGAGCACCAGGGATATAGCCAGGAGCAGTCTGAGGAATATCAAGAAGGGTTCCAGGGCCCTGGGAGTGGTGGTAAGGGACTCTGGAGCACAGGTGCTTTTTTCATCAATCTTCTCTGTCAAAGGAAAGGGTTTGAAGTGACCTCTTGAATCAATAAATGGTTATGGGACTGGTGCCCCAGCCAGGGGTTGGCTACTTGAACCACAGGACTTGCTGTGAGAAATCTGCTTTGCTGGGGGATGACCAGGTCCACACAGCAAAGCATCTTTGCTCACAGGCTTGCTCAGCTGGTGAAGAGACTTTAAACTTAAGTTGCCAGAGGAGAGGAATTTTCACTCCTACCAGTTTGATGCTTGTGCCAGCAACAGATGCCCAGAGCCTGGAGGGGAATCAGCATGAGAGCACCTGAAGAGCAGCATGAAGGAATTCCAAGCACTCCATCCAGTGAGTCAGATTCACTGGAGCCCAACGTCAATGCCTCTGTGCAAACTCACATAGTATGGAGAATAAACAAGAGGAGCTGGAGGCTGGAAAGGGGCAACCATAACCCCCATTTTCAAAAAAGGGAAAAAAGGAGGACCTAGAAAACTACAGACCAGTCAGGCTTCTCTGTGCCTGGCAAAATCATGGAGTGGATCCACCTGGGAAATGTGCACATGGGAAATAAGAAGGTGATTGGTGCAGCCAATATGCCCAGCTCCAGACCCCCCAGCACAGGTGGAACATCAATCTGGAGCAGCTCCAGCAGAGATCACAAAACTGATCAGGAGGCTGGTGCACCTTTTGCATAAATACAGGTTAAGAGAGTTAGAGTTGTTCATCCTGGAGAAGTGAAGGTTCAGGAGAAACCTTAGAGTAGCCTTCCAGTACCTGAAAGGGAGCATAGAGGAATGAATGAGACAGGCTTTTCACAGAGGCTTGTAGTGATAGGACAAAGGGTAACAGCTTTATACTGAAAGGAGGGTTCTTCACAGAGAGAGTGCTTGGCATTGGAATGGGCTGCCCAGGGAGGTGGTGGAGTCACTGTCCCTGGAGGTGTTGAAGCAAAGCCTGGCTGGGGCACTTAGTGCCATGGTCTGGTTGATTGGCCAGGGCTGGGTGCTAGGTTGGACTGGATGAGCTTGGAGGTCTTTTCCAACCTGGTTGATTCTATGATTCTATGATTCATTTAGATTAGATGTATGGTAGAAGTCCTTCATTATTAGAGTGATGAGACACAAGGAGAGGCTGAGGGAGCTGGGATTGTTTAGCCTGGAGAAGTGGAGGCTCAGGGGAGACCTTATTGCTGTCTACAACTACCTGAGGGGTGGTTGTGGCCAGGAGGAGGTTGCTCTCTTCTCTCAGGTGGCCAGCACCAGAACGAGAGGACACAGCCTCAAGCTATGCCAGGGGAGATTTAGGCTGGAGGTGAGGAGAAAGTTCTTCCCTGAGAGAGTCATTGGACACTGGAATGGGCTGCCCGGGGAGGTGGTGGAGTCGCCGTCCCTGGAGCTGTTCAAGGCAGGACTGGATGTGGCACTTGGTGCCATGGTCTGGCCTTGAGCTCTGTGGTAAAGGGTTGGACTTGATGATCTATGAGGTCTCTTCCAACCTCGGTGATACTGTGACACTGCAACAGCATGCCCCATCCCTGGAAGTGCTCTAGGCCAGGTTGGATGGGGCAGCAGCATGATCTAGCAGGATGCACCCCTGCCCATGGCATTGGGGTTGAGAGCAGGTGATCCTTAATGTCCCTCCAAACCCAACCCATTCTATGATTCTATCATATTTTCTTTTCTTTATTGAAATGAAGGCAATTATATGGCCACATTGCTTCAAACTCCAAGAACAGTGCTGTCAATCTAAGGCATGCTTTTTGATCAGTACTTGAAAACTTGTCATTGTATTTTACTGCTGTGCTCAGAAACACAATTACATGCTTTATAAAGCATAATCAATATTAGCACACTAAGGCAGGGAACAATCTAGATCTCTTAATTTGCCTGCTTTCCATATTAATACCTTTTTCAATACATTTGGAAATGTCAGCAGCTAAAACCCATGGTGACTTAGGGAAGTGGGAGCAGCCTTGTCAGGTGTTCCAGCTTCCCTTGTGCTTCCTTAGAAATAGGAACCAAACTCAAGTGGTGTTCATCTGACCCACCCAACTAGTTTTACATCTCCTTTCTGTAGCTGAGGCAGTGCAGAATAGAGTATGTTAGTGAGTGGCTCTGGCTCACTAATTTTAACTAGAGACTAGGTCTGAAGATTGTTTGATACCTCTGGGCTGCAGCTTTCTCTGTCACTTCAGAGGTATGGTCCAGGTGGGCAGCAAGTTCTGCATGGGCCAGCAATGTGCCCTTGTGGCCAAGAGAGCCAATGGTATCCTGGAGCATCAGAAGTGTGGCCAGCAGGGCTAGGGAGATTCTTCTCTTGCCTCTACTCTACTCTAATGAGACCACACCTGGAATATTGTGTCCAATTGTGGTCTCCCCAGTTCAAGAGAGACAGAGACCTGCTGGAAGAGTTCAGCAGAGAGCCATGACGGTGACTGGGGGATTTGAGCATCTCCCCTGTGGAGATAGACTGAGAACCCTGGGGCTGTTTAGTCTGGAGAAGAGAAGGTTGAGAGGAGATCTGATCAATGCATACAAGTATCTGAGAAGTGGGTGTCAAGTGGCTGAGGCCAATCTCTTTTTGGTGGTCAGCAGCAATAAGACAAGGAGTAACAGCTATGAACTGGAACATTGAAGGTTTCAGCTCAACATGAGGAGAAATTTCTTTCCAGTGAGGGTAACAGAGCCCTGGAGCAGGCTGCCCAGAGAGGCTGTGGAGTCCACTTCCCTGCAGACTTTCTAGACCCACCTGGATGCATTCCTGTGCGAACTACCCTGGCTGATCCTGCTTGGCAGGGGGGTTGGACTGGATGATCTCTGGAGGCCTCTCCAGCCTCTAAAGTTCTGTGATTCTGTGTGATTATCACAATTGGCAGCACAGTATCTAGAGCACCACTCCTCTGGCTAACACTGCTTGTAACCCCACTGAAACCCAGCAATGGATGCAGCTGTCCAACAAGCTAAAACACACAGCCTAGCGTCCTTTTATTTCCTTGCTGCACTTTATGGCCACTTTGGTTTCACAGATGAAATGCTCCATTTTAGGAGGCACAGGGGAAATCAGACCCTCTGGGCCATGGTGGAGGAGCAAGGCTGCTCTGCTCTGCCAACTTGCAGTAGACCCCTGGGGGCAGTTAGCACATGTATGAATCACTGAAATAAGCTGCTCTATTAGCCTCACCTTTACTACACAAGAGCAGTGCATGGAAGAACTTGCATGGAGATCCTCAGCTGCTGTTGCAAGGCTTTCTAAAGTATCTTATAGTCTGTCTGGCCCTAGTATACCTTTAACTTTGTACTTAAGATCCTTGGGGCAACCCTAACATGAAAGTGAGGAGTGAGGAATGCTGTTCATCAAAAAAAGGGCTGCATTTTATGACAGATTACCTCAAATGTGTTGTCCACTGGTTTCAAAGTTAATACAAAAAATATAGCATGCAGGTAGCTTAGCCTGTGAAATAAGGTTTATGTTCAGAGGTGTTCTGGTTGCTGCTGGAACACCATCAAACACTCTTCTACCCATAAATAGGAGCCTCTGTAATGATCTAAGGCAGGGCCAGCTATAAAAAAGTGCTGTTTGCTATTAGCAAACTCAGTGCACTATCAAACCAGCTTAGAGAACTCAGCCATGAATACCCAATTCTGTGATTTCAGCAGAGGCAATATATACTCCAGTATTAAGATGGCACCATGGGATTCAAAGTCCTCTCCTACTCAAAAAGAAAATCAGATTTCAAATGCATTAGGCTCAGGGTAAACCGAAGTCAGCTGCTAGCACATTCATCTGCTTTGCTGGGATAGAAACCAGACTCACACCTTTCACACCTCATGGAACACACTGAGTTATTAAACAACTAATAATTCCCAAATCAAAACAAACTCTTAGAAAGTTGCATTATTTTCAGAAATTTCTAGTACTGGGCAGTCCTGGGATGCCAAAGGATGTAAGATCTCTGACTCTGCACCAAGACCACTTGTTTGAAAATCATACAAGGAGGGCATTGCTCAGATCCTCTCTCATAACTAAAGCTTCACATCACCTTTTTGAAACGTTTCTGCTCCTTCCCTCTCACCTGTTTTTACTAACTGAAAATTATCACAAGTGCCAGACTGTCTATACAAGAGGGGTGAAGCAAAATGCCAACACTTCAAAGGTGGCAGCAGACCTCACCAGCCTTGTTTACCTCCACAAAAGCCCACAGGAGACATTCATGCCCATCAAGAGAGTAGTATGTGGCACAGAATCACAGAATGAACCTGGTTGGAAAAGACCTCTAGGATCCTGGAGTCCAACCTATCACCTAACCCTTCTAATTAATTAAACTATGGCACTAAGTGCCTCATCCAGCCTCCTCTTAAACACCTCCAGGGATGATGACTCCACTGCCTCCCTGGACAGCCCACTCCAATGCCAATCATTCTGTCCATGAAGAATTTCTTCCTAACATCCAGCCTGAACCTGTCCTGGCAGTTTGAGGCTGTGTCCTCTTGTTCTGTCCCTGGGTGCCTGGGAGAAGAGACCAACCCCACCTGGCTACAACCTCCTTTCAGGTAGCTGTAGGCAGCAATGAGGTCTGTCCTGAGCCTCCTCCAGGCTGCACACCCCCAGCTCCCTCAGCCTCTCCTCACAGGGCTGTGCTCCAGGCCCCTCATCAGCCTTGCTGCCCTTCTCTGGACATGTTCCAGCACTTCAACATCTCTCTTAAATTGAGGAGCCCAGAACTGGACACAGCACTCAAGGTGTGTCCTGAGCAGTGCTGAGCACAGGAGCAGAATAACCTCCCTGATCCTGCTGGCCACACTGCTCCTGATCCAGGCCAGGATGCCATTTGTCTTCTTGGCCACCTGTGCATGCTGCTGGCTCATGTGCAGCTGTCGACCAGCACTCCCAGATCCCTCTTTGCCTGGCTGCTCTCCAGCCACTGTCCCCAGCCTGTAACACTGTTTGGGGCTGTTGTGGTCAAAGTGCAGAACCTGGCACTTGGACTTGTTAAAACTCATGGCATCAACCCTGCCCATCCCAACCTCACCCTTTCATGGTGGTAACTGGTGAGAAGCATGCTGCAAAGAGAGACATGCTGTGCCTGCAAGGAGCTGCCTAGAGTAATGAGCATTTAAACTGGTGCTCTTCTTCTGCTCTGCATTCACTGTGCTGCTCCTGCATGTCCTGCTCTTCCTTTAAGCTAAAACTGTAGGTGCCTGCAGCAGTTGGCTGTCCATATACATTCATTAAGAGAGAAGAAGTTAAGCCTGTAGATTTTCCCTTTGTGTTCAAGGAAAGAAAAGGGGAAAATCGATGAGCACAGAAGTCAGCAGAGCATTAAACCTTGTGAAGCACACAATCCTACATTTATTTACGCTCATTTAAAACATGTTAAGTAGCCTATTAGCAGGCCATAACTTTTCCAGGTGCCTCTGCACAGATCAGCGCAGTGGCACCTCCTTAACACCCCTAGAAAAAGACAGCAAAGAGGTGGAAGGTTGTTTGGTAACTGGGCTGAGTGAGCAGCAGTGTGCTGAGTGGTTAGCAATGTGCTTTGCAGCCTCGGAAGTACAAAGGTGGATGTTTTCTGTTAAAAGCTCTTATGGGGTGCCTCAACAGCTACAGGCTGAAAAGTGGAGTCACACAGGAACAGAAATCAGAGTGGTCGACAACTGCAAAGCAGCACGAATCTGCCTGTTCCTTTGGAGACCCTGCACCTTGGTACCTTTCTGTGGTGACTGACCATGAATCATAGAATCAAGGAGGTTGGAAGAGACCTCCAAGATCATCCAGTCCAACCTATCCCCCAGCCCTATCCAGTCAACTAGACCATGGCACCAAGTGCCTCATCCAGGCTTTGCTTGAACACCTCCAGGGACAGTGACTCCACCACCTCCCTGGGCATTCCAATGCCAATCACTCTCTCTGTGAAGAACTTCCTCCTAACATCCAGCCTAGACCTACCCCGGCACAACTTGAGACCGTGTCCCCTTATTCTGTTGCTGGTTGCCTGGGAAGGGAAATGAGGAACACATTTGGAGGAGCACTTGGATAAACAGAGGTAAGAACAGTAGAGTTAACAGCAAGACAACTTACTAAGTGGTTACACACTGGAGAGTCTCTCCACGTACCCCCGGCAGTTTCACTTGGTGTTTGCACAAACCATAGTCCCATTCTCTCCCTAGACATTTTCATCTCTGTTGTCCTTACCTACCCCAGTTTCTCAGCTTTGCCTAGTTTTCTAAGGAAAAACTGAAATAAAAACCTAAAGCAGAAGAAAGGAGAACTTCCATCAGTACATAAAATGCTTTGGGGAGATTTTCACCTGGAAAAAAAATATTAAGGAATGAAAGGGAATGCATAAGTGAGCTTCTATGAACAACAAGAAAATGCAGTGATAAGAAAGTACAAGAAAAATAGAGTTAGGCCATCAGTGCAAAGCCCACAGGTTGCTCCTGCAGCACCCAAATCTCCAGCTTGATGTCTGAATGCCCAAAGACAGATGTATTATTGGCTCCCTCAGCGCACTGCGGGCAGCATTCTTTGAGTTACCCTAGTAAATGGTTTGAGGAAAATGTCCTCATATTTTCCATTGATATGCAAAACGTATCCTTAGAGAAAATAAATAAACCAAGAACGAGTAAGTTTGGGCTCTGAAATTGTGACATTCCTCACAAAGGAATATCTGGGCCAAGAGTCAGCTAAATGCAATAACTCTTGAAAAAAAACCCAACAAAAACAACCCAGACAAAAATCTCCCCCAGATCCCTCAGCAATCAAACCCTAGCAACTCTGATACAGAAAATAATGGTTTATTATTTCATTCCATAACTGCTTCCTTAAGGGATCCACCAACAACACAGCTGAGCACTTCCAGTGCATCAATCGCCTGGCTGCTTCTCCAAACGTCCCTCCAGGTTGGTGTTGGTGATTCTGTTTCACGAATGCAGTTTAAGGTGATAAGGCAGGTCCATTTCTCCTTTGTCTTGCTTATCAGGAGCAACAATCCTTTTAAAGTATTAGTAGGGAGAGAGAGGGGGAAAAAAAAAGCAGAAAGAGCAGACTATAACTAAAAACTTTAAACCTGCCAAAGGTGAGAAACAGGTCAGGAGGCAACAGTGTCAAGGGTAAAAAGAAAGCCTTGCTGTGATTACTTGCTTCGTGGAGATAAAAAAGATCAGTCTGGGGCATTTAAGACTCTTCATAGCCCTGGGCGAGTGATTTGCTCCATGACTGTGCTGGTTGCAGGGTTAAGCCAGGCTTCAGTCCTCCTGGCTTTGACTTCTGCCTGTGGAAAAGCTGCAAGCAGACTTGTGTTTCTCTGCTCTGCACCTGGTAGCCTACACATGCAACTGAAGGCTGTCTGCAGCTGTTGCTGACATGATCCTTCCTTCCTTCCTTCCTTCCTTCCTTCCTTCCTTCCTTCCTTCCTTCCTTCCTTCCTTCCTTCCTTCCTTCCTTCCTTCCTTCCTTCCTTCCTTCCTTCCTTCCTTCCTTCCTTCCTTCCTTCCTTCCTTCCTTCCCCTTCCTTCCTTCCCCTTCCTTCCTCCCTTCCTCCCTTCCTCCCTTCCTCCCTTCCTCCCTTCCTCCCTTCCTCCCTTCCTCCCTTCCTCCCTTCCTCCCTTCCTCCCTTCCTCCCTTCCTCCCTTCCTCCCTTCCTCCCTTCCTCCCTTCCTCCCTCCCTCCCTCCCTCCCTTCCTTCCTTCCTTCCTTCCTTCCTTCCTTCCTTCCTTCCTTCCTTCCTTCCTTCCTTCCTTCCTTCCTTCCTTCCTTCCTTCCTTCCTTCCTTCCTTCCTCCCTCCCTCCCTCCCTCCCTCCCTCCCTCCTGTGACCCTTCTTTCGTGGTGAGATTTTGGCAGAGTAGCCCTAACTTGGCACTAGCTGCTTTGAGAATCCACTTTGTGCACTGGACTCACCTTCACCAAATCACAGAATGGTGGAGGCTGAAAGGACTTCTGGAGGTCGTTCAGTCCAACTCCTCTGCCAGAGCAGAGTCACCCAGAGCAAACCACACAGGAACATGTCCAGGAAGATTTTGAATGCCTCCAGAGACTCCACAATATCTCTGGGCAGCCTGGTCCCTTGCTCTGCCACTCCCACAGTGAAGAATTTTTATCTTATGTTTCCATGGAACTTTCTGTGTTCCAGTTTTGCTAACTCACAGCACATTTGTGTTTCTGGGTATGGCATCAGCTGCACTTTGCTGAGCCCTTGCTCTCCTGTAACTGAGGTGTTGGATGCCCTTCTGTGGGCTGCAAGGGCTTTGTGGAGCTTGTTCTCTGATTCTTCAAGGACCAAGTGTCATCTACAGAGAAGATGTTGTGGAGGACTGGACCCAGTGATGTCAGTGTACTCCTCCACGGTACCCTTGGAGAAATGAGGAAAATCACATCCTTCCTATATCAAGAATCAATCTTGCTCCTATCAAGGTTAATGGCAAAGTTGCAATTTATGTGAGTGGAAAGGAGATCAGGTCCCGAGTGGTTGGAATTAGAGCCTGGAGCAGGAAAAGACATTGAAAATTAAGAAGGTGGTTGTAGTTAGGTGGACATTTTTCCATTGCCATGCTGGCTAAAACAGCCCTGCAGCCACTTCTTCCAGCCCTCTCTGTTACACTGGCCCCAGAGCTTGCACACAGAGCTGAATTACTTTTCTGGGTTGAAACCAAGTATTTGGGGTTAATTCTCCAATACATGAAATCCCTCAGGTAGCCCATTCTGTACTCCCACATATGCTTTGCAGACACAGTGGGGAGTGTAACAGAGAGCAAGGACAAGCAGCCAGGAAGGTTGGGAGTTGCTCAATCTACTTTTAACACCACCTCACTTTTGCTTGCTTTCTTCCTGCTGTTCTTCCTGCTGCCATTTCCAAGCACCAAGTGTAAGAAGCAAATGACATTTCATCTCTTCTTGTCATAGAATCATAGAATCATAGAATCAACCAGGTTGGAAGAGACCTCTAAGATCATCCAGTCCATCATCCAGTTGTGGGCCTCATGACTCTGCCATCCTCTGTCTTTCAGAGACCATGGCTTGCTGGTAGTGCTGAGGGCAAGTTCAGGTAGAAGAGGTGACAAAACTCTTCCCCTAACTGGAGGTCAGAAAGTTGATTAGCACCTTCACAAGTCTTCAGACTCTGTGTGCACTGGACACTTGTGTGAATTGCTGTCACTTAACAGCCCACAGCTTTGTCACTTGAAGTACAATAGCTGCCAGCCTGCATGTCCTCAGACAAATAAGAGTGAGGTGGCTTACTGAAGGCTCTCTTATCGAAAGCTGAACTAGGGCAAATTGCCTCGAATTTCCTGGGGCAGAGCACTGGGCTGATGTGTGGTGACTTGACTCTGTATCTGAGCCCTTAGTCCAATAGGAAGCACATCAATATTTTAACATCTGTCTGCCTGGACAGATGGGCAGAGTCCAATGGGATGGGGTTCAATAGCTCCAAGTGCAGGGTGCTGCACTTTGGCCACAGCAACCCCATGCAGAGATACAGGCTGGGGTTGGAGTGGCTGGAGAGCAGCCAGAGAGGGATCTGGGGGTGCTGATTGATACCCGCCTGACCATGAGCCAGCAGTGTGCCCAGGTGGCCAAGAGAGCCAGTGGCATCCTGGCCTGCATCAGGAATGGTGTGGCCAGCAGGAGCAGGGAGGTCATTCTGCCCCTGTACTCTGCACTGATTAGACCACACCTTGAGTGCTGTGTTCAGTTCTGGGCCCCCCAGTTTAGGAGGGACATTGAGAAGCTTGAGCGTGTCCAGAGAAGGGCAACGAGGCTGGGGAGAGGCCTTGAGCACAGCCCTACGAGGAGAGGCTGAGGGAGCTGGGATTGTTTAGCCTGGAGAAGAGGAGGCTCAGGGGTGACCTTATTGTTGTCTACAACTACCTGAGGGGTGGTTGTGGCCAGGGGGAGGTTGCTCTCTTCTCTCAGGTGGCCAGCACCAGAACGAGAGGACACAGCCTTAGGCTGCGCCAGGGGAGATTTAGACTCGAGGTGAGGAGAAAGTTCTTCCCTGAGAGAGTCATTGGACACTGGAATGGGCTGCCCAGGGAGGTGGTGGAGTCGCCGTCCCTGGGGCAGTTCAAGGCAGGACTGGACGTGGCACTTGGTGCCATGGTCTGGCCTTGAGCTCTGTGGTAAAGGGTTGGACTTGATGATCTGTGAGGTCTCTTCCAACCCTGATGATACTGGGATACTGTGAAGTCTGCTTCTGAATTTTAAGGCATCATTCTGTATGTCATCAAAGCACTACAGTACAATGCTCCCTGCTGGGAAATCCTACCCTGTAACTTACCCTGCCTCACAGTCTATTTGCCTTTCAGTATTTCTCCTTTTGGCCAAAACCATTCTTGTTTTTTTTTTTTTAAGTCTTCTTTTCAAAGTGCCATTAATTTTATGGGTGCACTGCCAGCTGCTGTTGCTGTGGGTCCCTCCTCCCAGCTCCTCTGACTCAGCGTTTTGTGAAACCACACTTGGCAGCAAACACACTTTTAGAGGAACCAACTGTAATTTAGACAAAAAGACCATTAGCTGCACTCAGCAGCCATGGCAAGGCTGCTTTTGTGCTGCTGTGTTAAAGCAGACTGAGGCCAGGAAGGAATACATTATTGATGCTGACTAAGTTTTGGACAGACAGCTTTGCAAAACTTATCCTGCTTCTCCAACAGGATTTCGGTTTAAAACCACTGGCAGGCTGTGAAGACAGATCCTGTTCCACAGCACTGATCAGTTAATGTTTGAGAGGGCCCAACCCACAGCCCTGAAGATGTTTCTGTGGGCAATCAGAAGGAATGTGGCTTTTGCTAACTGGGGAAGGCCACAGCATGTGGCAGTCAATACCAGCATGGGCTTGGGTTCTGGTTTCTGCTCCCTGGAGAGAGGGTTCCCTCCAGATCCACCTATTGTTTCCCGGACTTTCTTGTAGCATTTCAGAGCAGGAGCACAGTAAGCAAACAGATGTGACATGAAACTAACTATTGCTGGAGCAGAAACCTGAGCTTTGGCATTCAAAGATATGCTGTGGGCATTTACTCTGCAATTTTGTCCTTATGCTGTACAGGAGCCAAGACTGTAGTCTGTGAAGATACTGCTCAAGGTTATTATTTACAGTTTAAGAAAGATGTTGAGGTGCTTGAATGCGTCCAGAGAAGGGCAACAAGGCTGGTGAGGGGGCTGCAGCACAGACCTACAAGAAGCAGCTGAGGGAGCTGGGGTTGTTCAGCCTGGAGAAGAGAAGGCTCAGGGGAGACCTTATTGCTCATTACAACTTGCTGAAAGGAGGTTGTAGCCAGGCAGGGGTTGGTCTCTTCTCCCAGGCACCCATTGACAGAACAAGAGGACACAGCCTCAAAATGCACCAGAGCAGGTTTAGACTGGATATTAGGAAGAAGTTTGTCACAAAAAGTGATTGCCCATTGGAATGGGCTGCCTGGAGAGGTGGTGGAGTCACCATCACTGGAGGTGTTTAAAAGGAGGCTGGATGAGGCACTTAGTATCATGGTTTAGTTAATTAGAAGGGTTAGGTGATAGGTTGGACTCGATGATCCTAGAGGTCTTTTCCAACCTGTCAATTCTGTGATTATGTGATTTTCCTTGCTAGGGCAGAATTCCTGTTTTCTCTATGGCCAACCAGCCACACACTCTGTTTTGTATCTCCTCTTTTGGATGTCAAGCAGAGGAGAGCAGTGGCAGTTATGGGCAATACATCTCCTCCTTGTCAAACAGGGATATTTCTATTAAAAGAGCAGAACTCTCTGCTGACACAGTCAAGGTCTCTCAGAGTTGTCAGGGTAGATACTCTTTTAGAAGATATGGCTTCTGACAAAAAAACCCAAAGTTTTCAGTGGGAACAGAGCAGTCAGAAAGACTCTTCAGCCTTTTTTCAGGCAGTCTGTGCAGTGCTAAGGACAGGTCAAGGATTGTATGGGTCATGTACTCCAGGAAGATGCAGCAATGTGTCA
Source organism: Pogoniulus pusillus (assembly GCF_015220805.1). Classification (NCBI taxonomy): domain Eukaryota; kingdom Metazoa; phylum Chordata; class Aves; order Piciformes; family Lybiidae; genus Pogoniulus; species Pogoniulus pusillus. The sequence continues at coordinate 5,005,494 of NC_087297.1, forward strand.
TTTCAATCAAGGGAGAGGATGCTGGAGGACTATTTGTCTTCTGCCTCATCAGGTAGAAATCTGTTTCCTCCAGCAGCACCATCAATGCCTCACAGCAGATACTGGTCTGAACTGGTAGGTTTTGCTCTGATTTCTGCACCTCTTTGAGCAGAGGAAAAGCCCACTGTGGTTTTTGGTCTGCTGCAAAGCCCAACTGCTGAAGCACAGACTGGGTGGTGAAGTAAAAGCCAACAGCAATTAAACAGAATATTCATGACAGTGATTAAAGATGACTTTACATTCTTGCTGCTTCTGTTTAAAGAATGTCCTTTCCCCATACTCATAATGTATAAGACAAATGACTGTATAGCTTGGGGGGGGGGGGGGGGGAAAAACATAATGCTCTCTGTCTGCAACCCAAGATTGATCATCACATGATTAAAGCTTAGCTGTCTAAGGTTATTCTCAACAAGGACCTGCTAACTTCTTTGTTATCAGTGTTTATTTGGGCAGTCATGCCAAAATACTTCAGGTATGCAAAGCAGAAAAATCTTTTTTACATAGAATCTGAATTTATGCATGCATGTACATATAAAATTCTCTGTGTATAAACAGTATTTTACATGTCTGTCTGACCAGGAGATGAGTATGGAAATTAGCATGAGCAGATGTAAATGAGCACACAGTTTTGGCAGGAACAACACGCCCTCTCTCACTGGAAAATTTGAACCTAGTGGCTAAACCCATTCTGAGAAGCCTTTACTTCTCTGATCTTTCTTTTCAGGGAAGGAAGGAAGCACCAGCAGGTGTGATATGGCAGCACAGATCAAAAAACTAAGTAACAAAACCACCCCAATGCAGCAAGTTAGAACATCTCCATCTCAGTGGAATACATCATAGAATCACAGAATGACTTGGATTGGATGAAGCCTTAAAGATCATCTAGTTCCAACCTTCCTGGCATGGGCAAGGACACCTGCTCAAGGCCTCATCCAACCTGGCCTTGAACACCTCCAGGGAGGGGACATCCATGACCTCCCTGGGCAACCTGTGCCAGTGTCACACCACCCTCATTGGAAAGAATTTCTTGCTAATCTCCAGTCTATATCTGCTCTCTTCCAGTTTCAATCCATTCCTTCTTGTCCTATCACTACATGATCTTGTAAAAAGCCTCTCCCCAGCTCTCCTGTAAGCCCCTTCAGGTACTGGAAAGCTGCTCTAAGATCTCCCTGGAGTCTTCTCTTCTCCAGACTGAACAGTCCCAGCTCTCTCAGCCTGTACCCACAGGGCAGGTGCTCCAGCCTCTGACCTTTTATGACCTGCTCTGGACTCACTCCAACAGTTTGGTGCTCACTGGTTGTTCCCAGGACTACTCCCCTTCCATAGATCTTTATGGATTTTGTAATTGATTACTTTGAGTGTGAACTTCTAGGAATTATCAAGCCTGACAATGCTAGAACTCAGCATTTTAAAACAGCTCCTCAGGGTTTCTAACCTGCTGGTGATTTATGCTGTCTTCTCAAGTAAAATCCCAGTTATTTTAACCCACAGCAGAACTAAAAGGACTATGGACAATCAACAGATCTGACTACAGATTTAATGGCCTGGTTCACCCCTGTTCTGCTTCAATTTTAGAGCAGTGTGAATCCAGTGGTTTTTATCTTCTCATCCCAGGCACAATCTGGACTAGCACAGCAGGGAACAGGTTTCTGGGAGCTTAAGCTTGGTCACCTTTATTAGGTTTTCTGCTTTGCAGAGTATCTGTATTTGAGATTTTTTTTGATCTTTGGTACAGGTATGACCATAGTCATCATAAGGGCCTGGAGAATTTATTAACCCTACTTGATTAAATCCTCCTTCAACTTCATTTTGCAAGAATTAGGTCAGGAACACAGATTTAGATCTTCTCTACCGTGTAACTTGACAGACGTGGAGTGAAGTTTGGAAGCATTTTATTCCTGCTTTGGACTCAAACAAGAAATATCAAAATATGCAGTGTAGAGCAGAACATAAAACCTCATTGAGGTTCCTTATTCAAGGTCCTTTTTAAAATGGATCATCTAATGGCACCCAGCTTCCCTGGCAGCCCAGGAAGAAATGTGTGAGCCTGACTTGACAGGTAAGTGCTATTTTTTGAGGGAGCCAAAAGCAGTTCCCTGTTACCTGTGAACAATGATTTCCTGACCAAAAATCCTGTGATGAAAGAGACTGTATCTTAGTTACAACATCAGATGTTTCAGAGAAGAGATGATGGTTATGAGATCTCCAATGCAAAGGCATTTAAAGGCTGAACATTCATCTCGAAACGAACTCAACCTGAACTGAAACTGTAAGCTGTGGAAATTAACTTTTCATTGCATCTGCTTAGCTGTTAGCAATGATTTATTTGATTTAAATATGACCAAAATCCTCCTCTCATTCTCTCTTACCTCTTTTGGGAGAGTTTTGTTTTCCACACTAATCACTTAGTTAATCCTTGATAATGTAAGAGAAAGAAAGAAAAAGAGTTAATAATTAATTTTTTTTAAACTGTTGTGTTTAGAAAAATGTGATAAAATTTCACCATTAGAACATTTGATTTTCTACCTAAATTCTAGGAAATACTATTTGATGTACAGCTTAAAGATGTTCACAGCACACAAATGGGCTGCCCCTGGGTGTGGCGTGGCATGAGGACAGCACAAAAATGGAACTGTAACGTGATTAAATGCAAAGGAAAGGCAAAAAATTATGATGACACTTCCAAGCTTCGTATATCACAGTACCTTCATCTGTTACTGCCAGCCAAGATCACAGGATTACAGGATGTTAGTGGTTGGAAGGGGCCCAAGGAGATCATCCAGTCCATGCCCCTGCCAGAGTAGGACAATACTGTAACACAGACCACACAGGAACACATCCAGACAGGCCTTGAAAGTCTCCAGAGAAGGAGACTCCACAACCTCTCTGGAGAGCCTGTTCCAGTGCTCTGGGAACCTTACAGTAAAGAAGTTCTCCCTTGTGTTGAGGCAGAACCTCTTTTGCTGCAACTTACACCCATTGCTCCTTGTCCTATCCCAGGGAGCAATGAGCAGAGCCTGTCCCCACCTCCTGACTCCCAGCCCTCAGATAGTTATAAACAATTATCAAAACCCCTCTAAGTCTTCTCCAGACTAAGCAGCCCCAGGTCCCTCCACCTCTCCTCATAAGCCATGCCCTCCAGTCCCCTCATCATCTTCATTGCCCTCCGCTGGACCCTCTCCAGCAGATCCCTGTCCCTCTTCAACTGGGGAGCCCAAAGCTGAACACAGTTACAAGATGTTACTACAGGGTTCACAGATTGCTGTTTAAAAGGCTCACAAAGGTTTTTCTTCCCTAAAAATAATGACGAAATGAAACACTGATATTGAAAAGCTTTTACAAGCAGGGTCCTTATCAACTCCCATTCAGCAGCAGTGTCTGGCTTAGGAAGAAGTATGTGCACGGTGAGCTAATGCCCAACGATATCCCAAATAGCACTGTGTAATGCTGAAGACATTTGGGTTTTTCTAAATGTGTATTTCAATGCTACATAGAGGTGCTAAGATGACAGCTCTCAAGTCTGAAGTCTCCTTTTTTCACTCAGCAGTGGACAGAGAATGGAATCATAGAATAAGTGAATCAACCAGGTTGGAAGAGACCTGCAAGCTCATCCAGTCCAACCTAGCACCCAGCCTTATCCAGTCAACCAGACCATGGCACTAAGTGCCCCAGCCAGGCTTTGCTTGAACACCTCCAGGCATGATGACTCCACCACCTCCCTGGGCAGCCCATTCCAATGCCAATCACTCTCTCTGACAACAACTTGCCCCAGCACAACTTGAGACTGTGTCCCCTTGTTCTGTTGCTGGTTGCCTGGCATCAGAGCCCAACCCCACCTGGCTACAGCCTCCCTTCAAGTAGTTGTAGACAGCAATGAGCTCTGCCCTGAGCCTCCTCTTTTGCAGGCTGCACACCCCCAGCTCCCTCAGCCTCTCCTCACAGGGCTGTGCTCCAGACCCCTCCCCAGCCTTGGTGCCCTTCTCTGGACATGTTCCAGTATCTCAACATCTCTCTTGAATTGAGGGGCCCAGAACTGGACACAGCACTCAAGGTGTGGCCTGAAATCATTCAGTCTTTGCTTCATTCAGCCTGTTCTTCAGTTCCCCTACGTTTGTTTGAATCATAGAATCATAGAATCAACCAGATTGAAAGAGACCTCCAAGCTTATCCAATCCAACCTATCACCCAGCCCTAGACAATCAATTAGATCATGGCACTAAGTTTCCAATCAGCCAAAGTTTGCAGGAAAGATTTCCAGGGACACTTTAAAAATGAAAGGTGGAAGACCACTGATATCTTTCACCTAGGGCACCCCCTACCAGCAGCTCTTCTTATTTGAATCCGTGACCAAGTAAACCAGAGGTCGAGACTCATTGTCTGATAATCAGCTACATCTTTTAAATGAACTTCACTGTTTATCTGCTTTCTACACAAACAAAAAAAGGGGGGGAAAAAAGTGCCTTACAGCCTACAAAGCCTTGAAGACAGGTTTTAGTGTGAAAGTGGATTTGAGAAGAAAGTGGAGACAATTTCCAGTAGGGAAGAAGCTGATTTACATTTAAACAGACTCTTCCTTCAGAAAGGAAGTTTACCTAGGGTAAAGCGCTGGGTGGGAATGTCCTTTGAGAGGACGTTAATTGTACCTTGGTTCAAAGCACTCTTTGAAATCCCTGTAATGCAATTATGCTAAGTTGGAGGAAGCTGAAGGCTTGGGTCTTGGCAGCAACGCGGTTAGAAGCCCCGCCGCAGCCCGGTGTCAGAAGTGCTATTGATGATAGCATTGACACCTGCCTCTGATCGCATCAGAGCCTGCGCTCTCTGTATGAAGACAAGTTCACTGAGCTCAGGCAGCAAAAGGACAAACCAAGACACGGACACCCGGCCAGACCTTCAAGAAGTGTAAATGCACTCACAGTATCACACAGTATCACAGTATCATCAGGGTTGGAAGAGACCTCACAGATCATCAAGTCCAACCCTTTACCACAGAGCTCAAGGCCAGACCATGGCACCAAGTGCCACGTCCAGTCCTGCCTTGAACAGCTCCAGGGACGGCGACTCCACCACCTCCCCGGGCAGCCCATTCCAGTGTCCAATGACTCTCTCAGGGAAGAACTTTCTCCTCACCTCCAGCCTAAATTTCCCCTGGCAACAGCAGCACATCAAAACTGAGATCACTACCTTTTAACACAGAGGATACAATGACTGTGCTCTGCCGTATGAAGCTCGACAGCTCTAGACCTGCAGCTGGTAGTCACAGACAGAAAGGGATCTCTGCCTATCTGCTTGCTCTGTGCTGGTGGAAAACATAACAACTCAAGTTATTATGTTGTCTCAAGTTGTGCCAGGGTAGGTATAGGCTGGATATTGGGAAGAAGTTCTTCACAGAGAGAGTGATTGGCATTGGTAATGGGCTGCCCAGGGAGGTGGTGGAGGCACAGTCCCTGGAGGTCTTCAAGAAAAGACTGGATGAGGCACTTAGTGCCATGGTCTGGTTGACTGGACAGGGCTGGGTGCTAGGTTGGGCTGGATGAGCTTGGAGGTCTCTTCCGACCTGGTTGATTCTATGATTCTGTAAGCTGTGATACCAGAAAATGGAATAGAATACCAATATTACAGCATCCTGGGATGACCAGATCCATCCCCTGGCACGGGTCTTGGTCTCCGTGATTTGCTTAAGGGAACCTGGGACCCCCTTGAACGACCACACACACTCTCATTGCGTACATACTCCGGAGGAGCTTTTGATCTGTTGTTCAAACGAATTCTCAGTGAAAAAAACATAGAAAAATGTGGTGAAGAGCAGGAAAAAAAAACATCTCCACAGCCATTCTAGGGGGACTGAAAAATATGGAGTCATAGACTCCAGATGACAAAAATAGATGAATTTTTCATGTCGAGCGCTGCGGTTAATCCTTGTGCTCACAGTCTACTTTATTTAGAATCGCTGCAGAATTCCTCCCCTGGTTTTCCTCCCTGCAATTAGCCTGTAGAACTATGCTTCAGACTGCACAGGAGCCTAAAGGTATTTGATTTAATTTGTATCTGCGAGTTTTGTTCTTTGTTCACTTGTTTTAATCACTGCTGGTTTTTCCTCTCCCTCTGCCTGTCTTCAGATTTTCCTTCTGATACATCATGGCTTATTATTATCTCAGCTCCTCACATCTGAATTTGAATTCCCTAAAATTTCAAGCACAGCAATTTCAGTTGAGAATGAGTGTCATTATTAAATGAAACTGCTGGGTGAAGCCATATCAGAAGCAGAATGTGGGGTTGTAATTTCGGTGTGATGTTTAGAATGGCAATTCCAGTTCCTCGTGCTGACACGTGGAGATCTTCTGAGGCTTTTTCATTGCAGCTTTTTGGAGTGGTAATTATTATTTTAATGATTCTGTAAATGTCCTAAAAGTGTAAAATATTTATTAGCATAATGTGTAAGTTGGGGGTTTTATCTGGGGGTGTATGTGTGGGGGGGTGGTAAACATCAGAAATGAATTATGCTGTAATGTGTGCAAAGCTAATCTGAAATATTTCACTGGAGTGTGTAAAAAATTATTTGGGTATCAAATCTTTGAAAATGAAGATGATCAAGGGAAGGAAAAATAGAGCAGCATATTCCCCAAGTTGACTGTCTGACTTCACAGAGTCACAGAATGTTAAGGGCTGGAAGGGACCTCTAGAGATTATCAAGTCCAAATCAGGATCACCCAGGACAAGTCACACAGGAACACATCCTGGTGGGATTTGAAAGTCTCCAGAGAAGCAGACTCCACAACCTCTCAGACAGCCTGCTCCAGGGCTCCAGCACCCTCATAGCAAAGAAGTGTCTCATGTTGAGTTGGAACCTCATGGGTTCCAGTTTGTATCCACCTGATCTCCTTTCATGATCAGGCTGCCTGTCTGGTGAATATGGGGCAGGCTGTGGATGTAGTCTACCTGGACCTTAGCAAAGCTTTTGACACCATCTGCCACAACAAGCACCTGGCACAGCTGGCAGCTCATAGCTTGGACAGATTCAATCTGAAATGGGTCAGGAACTGGCTGGAGGGCCTGGCCCCCAGCTATCACTAGTAGTGTTCCCCAAGGATCAGTGCTGGGCCCAGTCCTGTTCGATATCTTTATTGATGATCTGGACCAGAGGATTGAGTCCAAGATCAGTAAGTTTGCAGATGACACCAAGCTAGGAGCAGCTGTGGAGCTGTTGGGGGGTAGCAGAGCCCTGCAGAGGGATCTTGCCAGGCTGCATGGGTGGGCAGAGGCCAATGGGATGAGATTGAACAAGGCCAAGTGCAGGATTCTACACTTTGGCCACAACAACCCCAAGCAGCACTACAGGCTGGGGACAGAGTGGCTGAGAGCAGCCTGGAAGAGAGGGAGCTGGGGGTGCTGGGAGAGAGTAGCTGAAGATGAGGCAGCAGTGCCCAGGTGGGCAGCAGAGCCAATGGCATCCTGGGCTGGCTCAGGAGCAGTGTGGCCAGCAGGACAAGGGAGGTTCTTCTGCCCCTGTGCTCAGCACTGCTCGGGTCACACCTTGAGTGCTGTGTCCAGTTCTGGGCTTCTCAACTCAAGAGAGATGTTGAGGTGCTGGAAGGTGTTAGAGAAGGGCAGCAAGGCTGGGGAGGGGCCTGGAACACAGCCCTGTGAGGAGAGGCTGAGGGAGCTGGGGGTGTGCAGCCTGCAGAAGAGGAGGCTCAGGGCAGAGCTCATTGCTGTCTACAACTACCTGAAGGGAGGCTGCAGTCAGGAGGGGTTGATCTCTTCTGCCAGGCAACCAGCAACAGAACAAGGGGACACAGTCTCAAGCTGTGCCAGGGCAGGTCTAGGCTGGATGTGAGGAGGAAGTTGTTGGCAGAGAGAGTGATTGGCATTGGAATGGGCTGCCCAGGGAGGTGGTGGTGGTGGAGTCGCTGTGATTCCTGGAGGTGTTGAAGCCAATCCTGTCTGGGGCACTTAGTGCCATGGTCTGGTTGATTGTCTAGGGCTGGGTGCTAGGTTGGGCTGGATGAGCTTGGAGGTCTCTTCCAACCTGGTTGATTCACTTATTCACTGCCCCTTGTCCTATCATAGGACACCACTGAACAGATCCTGGCACCTTCATCTTGACATCCACCCCTCAGATATTTACAGGCATTGATGAGATCCCCTCTCAGCCTTCTCTTCTCAAGACTGAACAGCCCCAGGTCTCTCAGCCTTTCTTCTCCATTTATGTTTACTTATGTATTTTGTGTTTACTTACATTTTTTGCATTTACTTACATAGTTATCACTTTCCTGTGTGCAATTACACTAATATTTTTGGATATTGTTTGGTTTAACATTTTGGTTCCTAGCATAAACAGGCAACTATGCCTTCAGAAGGGTCTCTGCCAGCTGAAAATATGGTCTTAGATAAATACATACAAGCTCCACACTGGTATTAGGCACACCCAGAAATAGACTGCAGCGTTGAGTTAACTGAACTTCAAAGAGTTCTGTAGCTCATCTGTTATTTGAATCATAAATTGTTTAGATTGGAAAAGACCTCTAAGATCATTGAGTCCAACTATTAAGCTAACACCACACCCATTAAACCACATCCCAAAGTTCTGTGTCCATATGCTTCTTGAACACATCCACAGATGATGACTCCACCACCTCCCTGACCACGCTTGCAGCAAAGAAATTTTTCCTAATACCCAATCTAAACCTTCCCTGCTGAAATTTGAGGCCATTTCCTTTCTTTTAATAACCTGATACTAGGGAGAAGAGGCCAATCCCCACCTCACTCCGACCTCCTTTCAAGAAGTTGTAGGGAGCAATAAGTTTTCCCCTCAGCTTTCTCTTCTGCAGACTAAACAACCCCAGCTCCCTCAGCTGCTCCTCATAAGACAAGACCTTAACTGAGCAGCCTACATATCCAGAGGGCTAATGGCTGCTTCCATTAGAGAACTGGTCTCTGGTACCATGCTGCAGCTGTTAGCAATTTAGGAGCATAGAATACAGGTGCAAAAGGAGTCTCTGGGTCACAGAAGAAGGTCGTCACACCATACTGCTTTTCCTGCACATCACACAATACCTTTCACAAACTAAGTTGCAGCTTAGAATTGGTAATCTGCTTGATGCTTACACTATCAGAAGGCTGTTCCAGACTGTGACTCCTCCAAAGTTAGAAAACTTGTCATTTAAAATTTAATCTATCAGCAGTGAGTCACAGCTTTGTCTCAAACTCTCTGCTGGCATGTCTGGCATTGCAATGGAATTTGATTCACCTCTTCCCACGGAAACACAGTGGAGGCTTCCCAAGCAGATGGGAGAAAACCTCCATGGTCTTACTAGAACAGAGTGAACACAAAAACTTCTGGTCACAGCAGGCAATCTGTTTAACCCAGCTATTTGGTCTCACTCTGCATGAAATGTCTCAGGTCTTTGATGGCTGTACCAAACTCTGAATATGCTACAGCATTCCAGGTACCTCCCTGTTTAAGAGTTCATACTGTAGAGGATGTGGCTGCTTTACAGAAAGGAGGTTTAGAAAAGCAAAGGTTAAGATTGTAAGTTCCAGTTTGTGTCCGTTTCCCCTACTACTGTCACTGGCCACCCCTAAGAAGGATCTGCCTCAGTCCTTCTGATGCTCACCCTTCAGCTGTTGATCACCATTAATGAGACCTGCTCTCAGGCTGCTCTTCTCCAGGCTAAATGGCTTGTCAAGGTCTCTCAGCTTGTCCTCATAAGAGATGTTCCAGTCCCCTCAGAATCCTTGTGGCTCTCTGCTGAACTCCCTCCAGTGGTTCCTTGTCCTTCTTGACCTGTGGAGCCTGGAACTGGACACAATACTTCAGATGTGACCTCACTAGGGCAGAACACAGTGGGAGAAGAACATCACTCATCCTGCTGGTCACACTCTCTTAATGCACCCTAGATACCATTGGCCTTCTTGGTCATGAGGGCACATTGCTGGCTCACAGTCAGCCTGTTGTCCACCCAGGTAAGCCATAAAATTGTATGAGCACATTTTAGCCACAACAGATTACTTGATGAAGCCTTTTCCTCTCTCTCTGCCCCTCGTTAAACTACTGCTCCTGAGACAGGTCATCCTGTGTTTGTGGTGTCAATGTTGGTGACCCAGCATTGCCAATATTTTGGTACTCTGGACACAGAGAGCAATGTCCTGCAAGCAGAAGATGCACTTGAGCCCTGGCAACCAAAGGTTTCACCAACATTAGTTCACCCAGGACAGAAATTCAGCTGACTTGCAGGGCTTCCAAAAAGTTATTATGAAAACTTTTGCTATTAAATCACTGTGCCAGATAGTTTTTACCCAAGATGTTACAAAAGCAGCCTTTACTTATCTGGATTCCTTGGATTTCTTTGCCACTGTTTATAATGGGATAATCTGGTGCTCAAAAAAAAGATGTGAGAAAGCCTTTTGCAGAAAGCAGCAGAAAGACATTTTATGTTCCTTTTTACTGATTACTTTTGCTTGATGCTAGGAAACAATTATTTTAAGTGGATTACTTACAAAGAATAACTTAATTTGATAATAAAACAAAGACTACTTTCCCATTTATTGATGAATCAAGCAAGGTAATTGGATTTATTACTTCTGAATCTATGAGTAATCCTGTTTCCAAATCACATATGTGTTTCCTCCTCTGCTTTTATGTTCATCAGGAGATGACACTTATTTATTCCTTGTCTTTCTGGCAGAAATTTGCTTTTTTGAATCAGGACAGCAATGGATTTATGCTCTGCTTTTGAGCTCCAGCTAGAGCTAATTTTACTTGCACAGTATACATCCTTGTGGGAGAAAAGAGAACTTTAGTCATTTTGAAGAGCTAAAAATGCTAGTTAATTAAAAGTCTTGCATCAATATCTACAATATGCATGGAAACAGTTAAATAGATGTAACAATGTTATAGAGTTGTTTTGTACAACTTCAAAGCAGGGGGCCAGAAGCTGAGGGGTCGCCAGAATGTATATCCCAGGTTGATATGTAGGAGGATGCTTCTGATGGGCACATGTGGCTTGTCTGGGCAGTGGCCATGCCAAGTCTTATTGGCACTTCCTTCCCTCTGCTTTTTAGCTTGATGCCATAAATCCATGCAGAGTCTTTAGAAGATTATAGCTGATCTAGGAGATAATCACAGAAGATTGTTCAACTAAGAGAATTAGTAAAATATTCCCTTTTAGCAGCAGTGAATCTTTTAGCAGTTTGCACTCCTAAAGCATCTTTCACCTGGAGATTTCATATTGGTTTACAAATATTAGTTAGACTGTACTTCATTCTTCCCACAGGGATAGTCTTCACCTACAATGGTCTTCCAGTATAGCTATACCCACTCACATCAGCAAATCTCTGAAGTGGCAACATGACTTGTGTTAGAAAAACAGTTCTTTTCCTTCAGCATAAAGCTGGTTTGTTGAGGAGCTATGTCTGCATATTCTGTTTTAAAGTGTGATTTCTTTTCATACCTCTGCCCAGCTCAGGTATGCTAGCAAAACTCTTAAGAGTAGATCAAATCAGGAGCTGCAAGTGCTAAAAATCCTTGTTCAAACTGGGATTGTTTTCTTGCCTAAAGGGCAAATGACCTTTGTGCTCAGAATACATTGAGTTATTGATGGGTTTCATTGATCAGCATATGCCCTTGATCCCACTGATAATGATGAAAATGTGTTATGCTCTCCAGCTTCACCACCTTCACTCTGCCTCAGCCTTGTCCTCTTGCCAGTGCTTCATCAAAGCACTGATGAAAAATGGACTTCCAGAGCTGAAAGAACACATCTGTAGAGGTTGAATTGAACAGCCACCATGAATCCTGTCGTTCAGAACTGTAACAAGAAGACACCTGGTGAAAATGACACCCTTCTGCTAGCTCTTGTGCTTTTACCAGGGATCAGATAATACTTGGATGTTTTTCCTGGTCTGCCAATGTTAGCCATGGTCTTTAATCATAGAATCATAGAGTGGTTTGGGTTGGAAGGGACCTTAAAGACTGTTTAACTCCAAGCCACCCACCATGGGCAGGGAAACCTTTCACTAGAGCAGGTTGCTCAAGGCCTCTTCCAACCTGGCCTTGAATCCCTCCAGGGAGGGAGCATCCATGACCTCCCTAGACAACCTGTTCCAGTGTAAGCACTGATGGTCAGCAGTGAATGATCATGACTCATTTGGGAGCTTCCACAGTTTCCAGGGTACCAAATCCTATGGTGATTTCCAGATGAAACATTCCCATCCAAATTTCCATTTGGAGATGTCATTTAAATCCAGTGCTGCACTTCCATATATTTTTAGACAAGAGCAGAATGTGGTATTTGAATTGAACTTGCATTCTGGGGTAGAATAGAAGAGAGGAGGAGAAGAAAAGATGCTACCTGTTAGGAAAAGCCTGGTGTGGGCTTTGTGATACTGTGGGAAAGAGCTCTTGCTGAACCAACACAGAGTCCTAAGTCCTCATGAAGTCCAACAAGGGCAAGAGTAGTGTCCTGCACCTGGGCAGGAGTAACCTCTGCACCAGTACAGGTGAAGGGTTGACCTGCTGGGAGGCAGCTCTGCGGAAGAAGGACCTGGGAGTGCTGGTGGACAAGAAGTTCACCATGAGCCAGCAATGTGTCCCTGTGGACAAGAAGGCCAGTGGTTTCTGGAGTGCATTAAGAAGTATGTGGCCAGCAGGTCCTCTTTCTCCTCTTGTCTGCCCTGGTGAGGCCTCATCTGCAGTATTGTGCAAAGTTCTGGGCTCCCCAGTTTGAGAGGGGCAGGGAACAACTGGAGAGAGCCCAGCAGAGGTTACAAAGATGATTAGGGGACTGGAGCATCCCTCTTATGAAGCGAGGATGGTAGTCTTGAAGCTTTTTATCCTGGAGAAGAGCAGATTGAGAAGGGTTCTCCTCAATTCATATACATATCTTAATGATGGAGGACATGAGGAGGGGGGCAGACATTTTTCAGTACTCCCAATGATATGTCAAGGGGCAATGGGTACAAAGCAGAACGCAGGAGGTTGGATTTGAATTTAAAGGAAAAACTTCTTTCCTGTAAGGGTGGCAGAGCACTGGACCAGGCTGCCCAGAGAAGTTGTGTCAAACCCTGCCTGGACACTGCTACTGTGCAGCCTGATTTAGGTGAACTGGCTTTATCAGGGAGGCTGGACTAGATGATCTCCTGAGGTCCTTTCCAACCCCCACCATTCTGAGATTCTGTGATCCCACATCCACATTTCCCTGATTCCTAACCTGGATTTCTGTGCATCCTTCCACTCCATGACAGAAAAAGCCAAATCTCATGGCTTTATCTAATACTCATGTTGCTCTTTGGTCTCTTCTGTCTCCCCTCATTGCTCCCAGGAAGGGAGGAATTCTCTTTGGCCACCACAGGGTATTACAGGGCTTTCTCACATCACTTCCAATGCATTCCTCACCTCCGCTCACCCAGGGAGAATCTGCAGCGTTTGATTTCTGTCTCAGGTCAGTCGGCTCACAGCTATGTGCCAGGTCGGTGCCAGGGAGCTGTCTTGCGAGGCAGAGCTTTGTTCTGTGGGCTGGTGGCTCAGGTTTCAGGCGTTCAAAAGGAGCCGGTGTAAAGACAAAGACAAACAGCACACGCTTCAGTGCCTGCAATGCATAAAGCACCACATCAGCTGCACAGCAGGAATACTTGTGTCCAGCTGCGTTCAGATATTATGTTCATTAATTATGGGTGTTCCCAACTCTTGGCACAAACAAGGACTTATTTTTGTTCTGTTAGGTTGCCTTTTTATTAATCCATTGTTCTTCCAAAGAATATTGCCCCCCATTAGCTGGCCAGAGATACATCACTTTCAAATATAAACATCAGAATGCAGCCCTGCAAATGAATTTTCTTTGCATCAACACTTATGAAACACTTCCGGGCTCATTAAATTCAACAGAGATGTTGAGGTGCTGGAAGGTGTTGAGAGCAGGGTAGCAAGGCTGGGGAGGGGCCTGGAGCACAGCCCTGTGAGGAGAGGCTGAGGGAGCTGGGGGTGTGCAACCTGCAGCAGAGGAGGCTCAGGGCAGAGCTCATTACCATCTACAGCTACCTGAAGGGAGGCTGTAGCCAGGTGAGGGTTGGTTTCTTCTGCCAGGCACCCAGCAACAGAACAAGGGGACACAGTCTCAAATTGTTCCAAGAGAGGTCTAGGCTGGATGTTAGGAAGAAGAGAGAGTGATTGGCATTGGAATGGGCTGCCCAAGGAGGTGGTGGAGTTGCCATCCCTGGAGGTGTTCAAGCAAAGCCTGGATGTGGCCTTCAGTGCCATGGTCTGGTTGACTGGCTGGGGCTGGGTGCTAGGTTGGACTGAATGAGCTTGGAGGTCTCTTCCAACCTGGCTGATTCTATGATTCTATGAAAGATGACACCTTCAGGTCACAAGAATTGGGGCTGTGCAGCCTGGGGAAGGGATGGCTTCGAGACCTTATAATAGCCTTCCAGTATCTGGAGGGAGCCTACGGGAAGGCTGGGGAGGGACTATTGACAAGGTCTTGTAATGACAGGATGAGGAGTAATGGGTTTGAACTGGCAGAGGGGAGATTGAAACTAGATGTTAGGAAAGGGCTCTTTGCAGTGAGGGTGGTGAGACACTGGCCCAGGCTGCCCAGGGAGGCTGTGGATGTTCCCTCCCTGGAGGTGTTCAAGGCCAGGTTGGATGAGCAGCCTGTTCTAGCGGGAGGTGTCCCTGTCTATGGCAGGAGGTTGGAATGGGTGATCTTTGCGGTCCCTTCCAACCTAAACCCTTCTATGCTTCTATGCTTCCTCCTCTTCCTCTTTTTCTCCTCATGTCCACCACGAATTACAATAAAATTGCCTATATTCCATCCTTTAAAGCCCCACAGTCAAACTGATTCCTGGCACCACAATGCAGGGAAGAGCATAATTGGACCACAGATAAACTTAGTCTCATGAGTTCAGCTGTGCTTTGAAAGCTTTTTGATGTATGTGTATTTTATTTGTCATTTGTCCTTTTGTTTTGTTGTTTCTTTGTTTTTTCTCAGTTGTTGGGGTTTTTGTAATACCAGAGTTGTTTGGGGACTGTATTAGCAAACTTTGCAACACTGCAGTAGAACCTTACTAAAGCTCATGGCACTTTAGCCTTTGCAATGATAACACATAGTGTGTGGCCAGGAGGAAAATAGCTGTTTTCCAGAGGGATGGATTCTGAGAGACCAGGAGCTCCCATTCATGTATTGACTACAGGGAAGCTGTTTGAATTCAGACAAATGCACTTCACACAATTCATTTCTGGGGCTGATCCATTTTATCTGCCTGTCTCCTGTGCCAAGTGGGAACATTAGACCTCTTTAAAAAATGATGGGGGATAATAAATGCTCCAGGCATTTGTTTTGCTGAAATGAAGTAATGGCAGAGAAGCATATGGTGAAATATATTTTTAATTACTTTTCAACAATGTTAAATGTTTTTCTTTTTTTCCCCTTATTTTCATATTTAATGCTCTTGATCAAGCTTGCTAAATAGGCACCACTTTGTGCAATAACACATGACTAATTTTATGGACAGTATTATACAGTGCTGTGTATCAGCAACATATTAGCTGTAGAACTTTGTTTATAATTCTTTGTGCCATCCAAGGAAGCTGGAGGAGCTCTTTTGTTCCTTTTGTGGGTTTTTTTTTACCCCTTTGAGCCCACAGCTCCCTAGATCTTTGATTTTGTTTTCTTATGTTTGTTTGTGCATGTAAAGCAGGAAATATTCTGCTCTTCTGGTAGACTAAACAAAAGGAAATCCACCTGAGACTGAGAGGAGACACTAGCCTTCCTTTTAACAACTTCACTTCTAAATCACTCCTCCATCCCCTGCCTTTATTTCCTTCCCTGTAGCACAAGCTCCACACCAAAGCGAAGTCAACACAAACAAAGGACACCTGTTCCCAGACCTGCTAAAGAGAGAAAAGCTGCTGGTGCCTAAAGGCTGAAGCTGAGCTGAATGGATGATGGATACAGGAGTTAGCTAAGGCTTCAGATGTATCTGTGCAAGGGGAAAAACAAGCCTGTTGCATGATGCCAGCAAACAACAACTAAAAAGTCACTTATATCACAGGAGGGTGGCGGGGGGAGATCAAGGTACAATAATCACCACTTGTCTGTGCCCATGTATCATCTCATTGGGGTGTACACAAGAGTCCAATGCAAATTATTTTTAAAAAGATGAAAAAAAAATATGGTAATTTGCTGTCAGCACTTCCAGCAGGTGACCACACTCTCCCCTCACTTGTCAGAGAGCTCACACAGATTATCCTTCCTCTGCAGATATCACAGTGCTCACCAGAGTGAGCAGAAGGATGCTGCTTGTAGCATGCCCTGGAGATAACAGAACCAGCCTATTTCAGACCAAATGAGTCTTTTCCAGAGATGAGCTCCTCACAGAGACTGCTCTGTCACCATCACCTTCTTTTTCAACTTGAGGGGCTTTTCTCCTTGTAGCCATGGCAGTGTGGCAGGAAGGAGCTGTGAGAGCTCTCTCACGTGTCCAGTGCTTGCTTTCTCACTGCTAGTGATTCAGAGGATTAAAGCAGTGGGATGTACAGCAACAGATGGGGATTTCATTCATTCCCCATGCTTTGAAAACAGACTCTGAGATATATATCCATTGTTATTGTTGTGATCTCCAGTACAGGGAATGCAGACCTCAGTTTGAGAAGACAGAAGGATGTCACTGGGTCTGGGGAAGTGGGTACCACAGGAGAGACAAACATTGGTGATGGTTTAATCCCCATTATTCAAGCAAAAAGCCAGCTTGTAACAAAGCTCAGTGCATTGCAAATGAATTACAGATTCACAGAATGATAGTGGTTGGAAGGGACCTCTAGACGCCAACGAGCCCAACCCTGCTGCTAAAGAAAGTTCACCTAGATCAGGTTTCACAGGAACACATCCAGGTGGATTCTGAGTCTCCAGAGGAGACTCTACTACCTCTCTGGGCAGCCTGCACCAGTGCTCCAGCACTCTCGTAGGAAAGAAGATTTCTACTTGAATTCAAGTCAAACCTCCTGTGTCCTAATTTGTACCTGTTGTCTTTTACTCTGTCACTGGGCACCAGTGAGAAGAGTCCAGTCCCATCTTCATGACCTCCTCTATCTTTAAGATATTTATATGCCCTGAGAAGATCACCCTCAGTCTTAACGGCCTCATCTCTTTCAGCCTCCCCTTGTCAGACATATGTTGCTTCCAAGGGAGAATCCAGGGCCTCAGCCTCAGGGCAATGGATAAAGAAAAGAGCCTCTTCTTTTATCTGATACCAAAGGAAAGATTACAGTATCACAGTATCACAGTCTCACAGTATCACCAAGGTTGGAAGAGACCTCACAGATCATCTAGTCCTAGGGAAGAGGCTTTTGCTTCTGGGGTTCATAACCTGGGAGTGCCATGGAGCTTCCAGAACCCAGATGTGACAGAGGATGTTACATTTGCCAGAGTCTTCACTTCTAATCCCTACAAATGAAGAACTGGGTCAGTTGTGCATGGCCAGAGCCAGCAGCTCCCTTTGCACTACAGCTTTGCCAGTGCTGATAACACTTCCTATAAATCAAGACAGGCTGTGAGAAGTGACAAGGGAGCTGTTATCATGTATGTGTGTGTGTGTTTATTTATTTATTTTTTAAATAGGAAAAATCCCCACTTAATATCCACCTCTTATTTTGTCAATCTCTCCAAACCCCTGACGGAGCTGGGAACGTTGCTCAAGAGCTATTACCTGTCGTGATTGTAATTTGCTCTTTTTGAAGAGGGTGATGCCTAAGTTGGTTTTGATGATTACATTTCCTTGGTCTATATTTATTCAAAAGGCACTTTTCAATCCAGAGAATTGTTTCCAAACAGTATGCATAAATGATTAGTGCTGCTATCAGATGTGCAGTTTGATCCCTGTTCCCTTCAGGTGTTGGTTTGGATGTAGAGGCAATGCTCTGTCTGCTGCAGAAAGAATAGAGCTTAACCTCTGCAGAGGCTGGAGGTGTTGGAAAGATTTAGAGACAGAATCAAGCACATTCTATAGTGTGATGGTTTGGGGGTTCCCTGTCCTCTCCCCCCCACTTTGCAAAATCACCCAGACTAGACTCAGCAGCTCTGGAAATTGAATGAAGCTTTATATTTACAGCTTAGCACAAGAGACAAGCAGGTAGTTATAATCCATACAGAAATAGACAAGGTAAAAAGTAATACAGAAACACAACAGAAACCTGAGTCCCCAGGAGAGGCTCTCAATCACCCTTCCACCTTCCCCTCTACCCCTCTACCTTACCCAAAATCTGGGCTTATGTTTAAAGGTAGTTTTGAGGGTTGGCCAGGGGAGTTAGGAAGCAGGTGGATTAGTCACACAGAGGGCAGGTTAAGTTAGAGGGAGAGAAGTTCAGCCCAGAGCCCAGACAGAGACTGTGTTATCTATATTTGTGTTCTTGTTCTTATACATCTCATCCGTCCCTGGAGCTGTGCAAGGCAGGATTGGATGTGGCACTTGGTGGCATGGTCTGGCCTTGAGCTCTGTGGTAAAGGGTTGGACTTGATGATCTATGAGGTCTCTTTCAACCTTGGTGATACTGTGATACTGTGATCTCAGCAAGCCTATGAGTGCAACAGACATCACCATTGCTTCCTTTTCACAGCCTGCAATCTAATTCTTCTCACCAGAACATTCTACTTAGGCTCAAACTACCACATATAGGATCAGTTAGAGCTCTGGGTTAGAAAATGAAGTGCTAAGGGCATGGTGTTTACTACTGGAATGTTGTGTAAGTGATTAGTAAACACCATAGCTTCAAACAATGTGAACATTAAAATTACTATTATCACTAACATAAATAGTAGTAGTAACATCATAAGCAATAACACAATAATAGCAATGGTAATAAATACAGAGTACATTAAATATCCTCTTTTGAGGGTTATTCTATCACTTACAAACAACTTAGTCTTAGTTTCTGACTGCTCTTCCACAAGACAGAAATGATCTGATTTTTTTTTCCTCAAATTCCAAAGAAACTCCATCCATTTATTTGTTTAATGTCCCTCTGAAGAACCAGGACATTTTACACTGGGATTGCCACCATAGAATCATAGAATGGCTCAGGTTTGAAAGGACCTTAGAGATTATCTACTCCAACCTCCTTGCCATGGGCAGGGATGCCTCTTAACTAGACTTGGCCTCATCCAACATGGCCTTGAATATGTACAAGAAGGGGATAGCCACAATCTCCTTGGGTAAACTGTTCCCCAGTCTCATCATCCTTGTACTGAAGAATTTCTTACTAAGATCCAGTGTAGCCCTACTCTCTGTCTGCTTCAAACCATTCCCCCTTGTCCTGTCGCTGGGCACCCTTACGATAAGCCTCTCTCCAACCTTCCTGTAAGATCTATTCAGGTGTTGGTAGGCAGCTATGAGGTCCCAGAATGAATTCTTATCCCACACGTCACAGTATCACACAGTATCACCAAGGTTGGAAGAGACCTCACAGATCATCAAG